>NC_052160.1:3791015-4021777 GCF_902713615.1 Scyliorhinus canicula | reverse complement strand
ATGAAAAATGAGTGTAAGCTAGCTAGTATAGAAAAGAAGATTACAAGAGTTTTTTTTCAATATGTGAAAAGTAAGCAAGAGGCAAAATAGACTTTGACCACTGGAAAATAACGCTGGAGAAGGAATAATAGGGAAAAAAGAAATGGCAGAGGAACTGAATAGTTACTTTGCATCAGTTTCATGGTGGAAGACACCAGTGGGATGCCAGAGCTCCAGGGAACCAGGGGGCAGAGGTGAGTGCAGTGACCATCACTAAGGAGAAGGTTCTGGGGAAACTGAAAGGTCTGAAGGTGGATAGGTGACCTGGACCGGATGGACTACACCCTCGGGTCCTGAAGGAGATAGCTGAGGAGATTGTGTGGTGATCTTTCAGAAATCTCTGGAATCGGGAGGATCGCAGAGGTCAGGAAAATGGCTAATGTACCACCCCTGTTTAAGAAGGGAGGGAGGCAGAAGACGGGAAATAATAGGCTGGTCAGCCTGACTTTGGTCATTGGTAAGATTTCAGATTTCATTATTCGTCAAGGGGAGGTCGTGTCTGACAAATCTGTTAGAGTTCTTTGAGGAAGTAACAAGGAAGTTAGACAAAGGAGAACAGGACGTGATTTATTTAGATTTCCAGAAGGCCTTTGACAAGGTGCCACATAGGAGCTGTTAAATAAGTTAAGAGCCCATGGTGTTCAGGGTAAGATCCTGGCATGGATAGAGGATTGTCTACAGGCAGAAGGCAGAGTGGGGATAAAGGGTCTTTTTCAGGATGGCAGCCGGTGACTAGTGGTGTGCCTCAGGGATCTGTGCTGGGACCACAACTTTTCACAATGTACATAATGATCTGGAAGAAGGAACTGAAGGCACTGTTGCTAAGTTTTCAGATGATACAAAGATCTGTAGAAGGGCAGGTAGTATTGAGGTAGCAGGTGAGCTGCAGAAGACTTGGACAGGCTAGGAGAGTGGGCAATGAAGTGGCAGATGGAATACAATGTGGAAAAGTGTGAGGTATGCAGTTTGGAAGGAGAAATGGAGGCATAGACTATTTTCTAAATGGGAGATGCTGAGGAAATCAGAAGCACAAAGGACTTGGGAGTCCTTGTTCACGATTCTCTTAAGGTTAATGAGCAGGTTCAGTCGCAGTTAGGAAGGAAAATGCAATGCTAGCATTCATGTCAAGAGGGCGAGAATACAAGACCAGGGATGGTTCTGAGGCTATAAGGCTCTGGTCAGACCCCATTTGGAGTATTGTGAACAGTTTTGGGCCCCGTATCTAAGGAAGGATGTGCTGGCCTTGGAAAGGGTCCAGAGGAGGTTCACAAGAATGATCCGGAATGAAGAGCTTGTCGTATGAGGAGCGGTTGAGGAATCTGGGTCTGTGGGTGGAGTTTAGAAGGATGAGGGGGGATTTATTGAACTTACAGGATATGCGAGGCCTGGATAGAGTGGACGTGGAGAGATTTTCCTCTTTTAGGAAAAACTAGAACCAGAGGTCACATTCTCGGACTAAAGGGACGATCCTTTAAAACAGAGATGAGGAGGAATTTCTTCAGCCAGAGGGTGGTGAATCTGTGGAAGTCTTTGCCACAGAAGGCTATGGAGGCCAAATCACTGAGGGTCTTTAAGACAGAGATAGATAGGTTTTGATCAATAAGGGGATCAGGGGTTATGGGAGAAGGCAGGAGAATGGGGATGGAAAATATCAGCCATGATTGAATGGCGGAGCAGACTCGATGGGCTGAGTGGCCTAATTCTGCTCTATGTCTTATGGTCGTATGGTCTAAAGCAGCCAGCTCGCCAACCTTGCTTCCTTGCACAAGTGTTTAACTTTTTTTTGTGATCGCAGCTGTTCCAGTCTTTGTAAAACATTTTTATCACAATTCTACTTCACAATGGCAACATTTAAGGGACAATTTAATGAGCTTTTATTGGCGGTGCACATGTGACACTCAGAGTGAAATTGTGAGTGCATTGTAATTTCTGATACATTCTGCTGGGATGTGAATTCATTAAATTACCCACAAAATCGCTGAAAGCTTTTCATCTCACACCAATCAGGACAAACACAAGAATGCCAAATTTCAAATGATCGCAACAATTGGTACTCTAGATCAAAGGGTGTTGATTGGTTGGCAAGTCGACTGATTGGCTGAGCCGTTGCCACTGAGAAAGCAACAGGGAACTATAGGTTCCCCAAGCTCCTGGTAATTCAAAAAGGCTTGAACATATTCCTCTTGTTTGTGGAGAACGTTCCCTGTATTTGAATGTCACTTCCAGCAGGTGTAAATGAGTTATGTTATAAACTCAAACTGATTATCTTGAATTGGTTGTTTGTAACTATTCGCACACTCTGGATTGTTCAGCAAGTGCTGCCCAAACATGGAATCACACCTAGCAATAGCTGTTTCACTTTGGGGTTTGTAATTGCGGACGGGTTGAGCACGGTCTGCATTCTGTCTATTATGAACAATCAAAGTTGATCAAACTTACCCGTTCAATATACTGCCACGGATTGGCTGGCTTAACCTGGAATAGTGGCAGAGAAATCATTCCTGAGTTGATTCTTATTGAAGCCTTGAATGCCTGAGTTATATATTAAACAGTGGTGTCCATCTCACCATCACCATATACTCGGCAGTTAATTTAATTATTTTTTGTTTTGGTGGGATGTTGGTGTCACTGGCAAGCACAGTATGTGTTGCCCATCCCGAATTGGCCTTGGACTAAGTGGCTTGCTGGGCCATTGCAGTGGGGAGTTCAGAGGTAACCACGTTGTTGTGGGTCAGACCAGGTAAGGACGGCAGATTTCTTTCCCTGAAGGATATGAGTGAACCACATGGTGTTTACAATAGTCATGGATTCAGTTATGAATTGAATTTAAATTCCACTGGCTTTCAACTCAAGTCCCCAGAGCATTATTAGCCTGGGCCGCTGGACGACACACCCAGTGGTGCCACGGTAGCACAGTGGTTAGCACTGCTGCCTTACAGCTCCAGGGGCCCGGGTTCAATTCCAGCTCGGGCGACTGTGTGGAGTTTCACTTTCTCCCCGTGTCTGTGTGGGTTTCCTCCCACAGTCCAAAGATTTGCAGGTTGGTGGATTGGCCGTGATCTATGTGCAGTGTTATGGGGATAGGGCGGGGGGAGTGGGCATAGGTAGGGTGCCCTTTTGGAGGGTCGATGCAGACTCGATGGACCAAATGGCCTCCATCTGCCCTGTAGGGATTCTATGGATTCCATTTGTGGAATATCAGTATTCCACAATCTCCCTCAAGGGAGACATGGAAAGAACCAATACCCATTCACAGTATAACCCGGGAAACCAGTTTGCTAGGAGCTGCTACACAGTTAGATCCTTCTAAACATCTACATCAGAAATTCCCAAACTAGGGCAGATGAGACCAGATTCTGGGAATATGTTTGGGGAGCACTAATCTACATATTAGATAATTTACACTTTAGTAACCTCTGAGTTTTCTTGCAACTTATGCTCACTTCTAAATGTTATTTGAAGTAGTAATTTATTATAATAACCTCGGTAAAAATATCTCCTGGTTGAGGCAACTTCAAAGGCAAAGTAGCTACAGCTTGAGTTGTTTTTAATGCATTGATTGTAAACCTTTGTAATTTCATCGGATTTCTTCAAATACTCTTGTGAAATGCGACATTAAAAAGCTGTGGATTGATCCTGTGTCAGATTGAAAAGACAGATAATTGGCTGTGAATTTATCAGAAAAGAAACTTGAAAGATTTCTGCCTCTTCATGTTGAAGATCCTGCAAATTTGGCCAAAGGAAGATTTTAAGGCTGTAAGTCAAAAAGTGAAGATTCACAATCTATCTAAAAGAGTTTCATAATCCCTTGCGCGATTCTCCGCTCCCCACGCGGCGTGGGAGAATCGCGGGAGGCCCCCCCCAAGACAAAATTCACGCCCCCCGGCGCCCCCTGCGATTCTCCACCCCCGCTCGGAAGAATCGGCGCTCGCCGTTTTTCACAGCGACCGGCGATTCTCCGACCCGGATGGGCCGAGCGGCCTGCCGTTGGCGACCGTTTCATGACGGTGGCAACCACACCCGGTCGCTGCCGTCGTGAAACGGGTGAGATATGCCCGTTTGGGGCTTGTGGGGGAGTACAGGGGAAAGAGCACCACGACTGTGCTCGGGAGGGACAGGCCCGCGATCGGTGCCCACCGATCGTCGGGCCGGCGTTCAATCGACGCACTATTTCCCCTCCGCCGCCCCGCACGGCCACCGCGCATGCAGGTTCGAGCTGTCAGCGCCGTGACGTCAGCTGCGCATACGCGGGTTAGAGCCGGCCAACCTGCATACGCGGCGACGTCATTAGGCGCGCTGGCCGCGTCATTCACGGCACGACACCCCCACGCCGGAGTTACGGAGCGCCGCTCCTAGCCCCCCGCCGGAGGGAGAATAGGGGCGAGGAGCGGCCTCCAAGGCCGTCATGAAACTCGGCCGAGTTTACGACGGCCCTCCCGATTTTTCCCGGGAGCGAGAATTCCGCCCCTTCTAAATATTTGACACCTATTTTAGGATTCAGAAATCAGGTTTCTGAGCCACTGGTTGTGCAAGTTGTTTTTAGTGCTAATCCCTTTCGGCACCAAGGGTAAAATGTCTTTGAGGAAAACAAGCCCCCACTACGTTGGCACCAGATTGGTGTTGGTCGCTGATAGGTCAGCGACTCAGAAAGACTGCTGAGGAATCATTCGAAAGTTCAAGCTCTAACTCAGCACTTACCTGGGAAACGTCAGCAAAAACCAACACCAGTTACCGAGGCCAGTTTACAGACGTTTACCTTTCCCCTCTTCACTTCCTGTAAGTGTTGTTTACTCCAAAAAGCAAAGTATCCGTATAGCGAATATGCAACATAAAAGAAATAAGAATTTTGCCTGCAATGTATGAGTCGTGCAAACTGTGCATTTTGGGGAAAATATACCGGCGGATTCTCCGTTTCAGAGACTGAAGTGTTGACCCCGATGCAGAAATCATAGACATCCGTGACAGCAAAACAGTGCCGCACCTGGACCCATTCAGTTCCTGTTAAGGGACGAGCACCGGGAACACATGGACCTCAATTCCAATGAGAAACGGTGCCAACTTCGCTGCTTCACAATTGACACTTGGGAGAATGACAAGCTGCAGCTGCAGATATACATTACACTCCCCCACACACCATCCCAGCCCCCACCACACACTGCATTCCCCACACCACACACACCATCCCAGCCCACACACACAGCATTCCCCACACCACTCTCCAGCCCCACACACACCTGCCATTCCCCACACACACCATCCCAGCCCCACACACACTGCATTCCCACACACACCATCCCAGCCCCACACACACTGCCTTCCCCCCACCACCACCCCCACCACACACACTGCATTCCCCACACACACCACCCATCCCCACTCCCAGCCCCCACACAACACTGCATTCCCCACACACACTCATCCCAGCCCCACACACACACTGCATTCCCCACACACACCATCCCCACCACCACACACACACTGCATTCCCCACACACACCATCCCCCCCCCACACACACACTGCATTCCCCACACACACTCATCCCCCCAGCCCACACACACTGCTTCCCCACACACACTCATCCCCCCCGCACACACACTGCATTCCCCACAGACACATCCTAGCCCCACACACACACTGCATTCCCCACAGACACCATCCCAGCCCCACCACACCATCCCAGCCCCACACACACTGCATTCCCCACACACACCATCCCAGCCCCACACACACACTGCATTCCCCACACACCCATCCCGCCCCACACACACCATCCCAGCCCCACACACACACTGCATTCCCCACACACCATCCCAGCCCCACACACACTGCATTCCCCACACACACCATCCCAGCCCCACACACACACTGCATTCCCCACACACACCATCCCAGCCCACCACACATTCACTCCCCACACACACCATCCCAGCCCCCACACACATTACACTCCCCACACACACCATCCCAGCCCCACACACACCATCCCAGCCCCACACACACACTGCATTCCCCACACACCATCCTAGCTACACACACACACTGCATTCCCACACACACCATCCCACCCCACACACACTCATTCCCACACACACTCATCCCAGCCCCACACACACACTGCATTCCCCACACACACTCATCCCAGCCCCGCACACACACTGCATTCCCCACAGACACCATCCTAGCCCCACACACACACTGCATTCCCCACGACACCATCCCAGCCCCACACACACATCCCAGCCCACACACACACTGCATTCCCCACACACACCACCCAGCCCCACACACACACCTGCATTCCCCACACACCATCCCATCCCCACACACACACCATCCCAGCCCACACACCACTGCATTCCCACACACACCATCCCAGCCCCACCACACACTGCATTCCCCCACACACACCATCCCAGCCCCACACACACACTGCATTCCCCACACCACCATCCCAGCCCCCACACACATTACCTCCCACACACCATCCCAGCCCCACACACACATTACCTCCCCACCCAACCATCCCAGCCCCACACCACCATCCCAGCCCCCACACACTGCATTCCCCACACACACCATCCTAGCTACACACACACACTGCATTCCCCACACACACACACCTCCCACCCCACACACACCTCACACTCCCCCACCACCCTCCCAGCCCCACACACACTGCATTCCCCACACACACCATCCCAGCCCCACACACACATACACTCCCCACACACCCATCCCACGCCCCACACACACACTGCATTCCCCCACACACACCATCTAGCCACACACACACACTGCATTCCCCACACACACCATCCGAGCCCCACACACACACTGCATTCCCCACACACACCATCCCCCCCCACACACACACTGCATTCCCCCACACACCATCCCAGCCCCACACACACACTGCATTCCCCACACACACCATCCCAGCCCCACACACACATTACACTCCCCACACCACACATCCCAGCCCCCAACACACACTGCATTCCCCACACACACCATCCCAGCTGCCACACACTGCATTCCCCCACACACCATCCCAGCCGCACACACACACTGCATTCCCCACACACACCATCCCAGCCCCACACACACACTGCATCCCCACACACACCATCCCGCCCACACACACACTGCATTCCCCACACACACACCATCCCACCCCCACACACCATCCCAGCCCCCACACACACTGCATTCCCCACACACACCATCCCAGCCCCACACACACACTGCATTCCCCACACACCATCCCAGCCCCACACACACTGCATTCCCCACACACACCATCCCAGCCCCCACACACACTGCATTCCCCACACACACCATCCCAGCCCCACACACACATTACACTCCCCACACACACCCCCCACCCCACACACACCATCCCAGCCCCACACACACCATCCCAGCCCACACACACACTGCATTCCCCACACACACCATCCCAGCCCCGCACACACCATCCCAGCCCCACACACACTGCATTCCCCAACACCCACCATCCAGCCCCACACACCACTGCATTCCCCACACAACCATCCCAGCCCCACACACACTCATCCCAGCCGCACACCCACACTGCATTCCCCACACACACCATCCCAGCCCCCACACACACTGCATTCCCCACCACACCATCCCAGCCCCACACACACACTGCATTCCCCACACACACCATCCCCTACACACACACACTGCACTCCCCACACACACCATCCCAGCCCACACACACTGCATTCCCCACACACACCATCCCAGCCCCACACACACTGCATTCCCCACACACACCATCCCACTGCACACACACTGCATTCCCCACACACCATCCCAGCCCCACACCACCATCCAGCTGCCACAACACTGCATTCCCCACACACACCATCCCAGCCCCACACTGCATTCCCCACACACACCATCCCAGCCCCACACACACTGCATTCCCCACACACCATCCCAGCCCCACACACACCCTCCCAGCCCCACACACACCATCCCAGCCCCACACACACCATCCCAGCCCCGCACACACCATCCCCCCCACACACACTGCATTCGCCCCACACACCTCCAGCCAACAAGATGGCAGCAAGACACGCAGCCCCACGTTTCGCAGGCGCAGAGCTTGAGACCCTCCTGGATTCCGTGGAGGAGAGGGTTGACCCTTACCGGGCCCGGGTAGGAGGCTGCCAGCCACCACCATTCGCCGTGCCTGGGCACAGGTGGCAGAGGCCGTGAGAAACCATCCAGACTGGCCAGCAATACCGAAAAGAACTGCTCAACCTCCTCGGGTCACGAGGGTGAGTAGACATCACTGAGGCCTTGGCACCAGCCCCACCCCTAAGACCCGTAAGCCTACCCCCATCTGTAGGGCGACTGCTCCCCCCACCCTGCACCACATTGCGGGCACCCATACCAGCCAGGTGCCCTGTCCACACAGGCCACCAGCTACCCACCCACCTATGGCAGACCGTCTAACACTGTCTATTTCTGCTTCCCCCCTCCAGAAGGCCGCCCACAACCGCTGGGAGTGGGAGAAGACAGACCTCCGAGCCACAACCGCTGGGAGTGGGAGAAGACAGGACCTGCGTGCCTGACCCATGACAGAGCAAGGACATGGTCTATGCCGAGGAAAGGGAGGGCGCCGGGGTGGAGTTCGGCCCGTGGGCAAGGACCAGCCTGAGTTGCGGTACCTGTGTGTCAACCCCCCCCCCCCAAACACCACCCCCACATCACCCTCACTCCCATTCTCATCCCACACACGCCAAATCAAATTTGTTTTGTCCTCTTTTAAGGTTAGACCAGAGCATTTATTGCCTATTCCTAGTTGCTCTTCAGAAGGTGGTGTTGAGCTGTCTTCCTGAAACCCGCTGCAGTCCCTGAGGTGTAGGTACACCCACTGTGCTGTCAGGGGGGAGTTTCAAGGTTTTTGACCCATTGTGCTAATTGTTAAATCCCACGGGAAAATAATGAAATAATCACACGTTTTTTAAATGTATTGTGCAAACATATTGTAGGAATGTTGTATTGGATATAACATTTCATAATGTATCGAATCATAGATGGTTACAGCCCAGATGGGTCTGCCTCTGCAGGGTCTTTAAAAGTGCAATGAGATTGTATTCACTCTCCTGCCTGTTGTATATTTTATATAACTCGGATCTATGCAGAGAGGACGCCAGTTTTCTGTGCGACATGTTTTATTTCCAGTGATTTAAAATGTCCATTCCATACTTCACTTCAGGTCAGTGTTTTTCAAACTTTTTTTCCGGGGACCCATTTTTACCAACCGGCCGACCTTCGGGACCCAGCCCGGCCGACCGTTGCGACCCACGCCGGCTGACCTTCGGGACCCACGCCGGCCGACCTTCGGGACCCAGCCCTGCTGACCGCTGTGACCCCACGCCGGCCAACCTTCGGGACCCAGCCCGCCCGCCGTTGCGACCCACGCCGGCCGACCTTCGGGACCCAGCCCTGCTGACCGCTGTGACCCACGCCGGCCGACCTTCGGGACCCACGCCGGCCGACCTTCGGGACCCACGCCGGCCGACCTTCGGGACCCAGCCCTGCTGACCGCTGTGACCCACGCCGGCCAACCTTCGGGACCCAGCCCGGCCGACCGTTGCGACCCACGCCGGCCGACCTTCGGGACCCAGCCCTGCTGACCGCTGTGACCCACGCCGGCCAACCTTCGGGACCCAGCCCGGCCGACCGTTGCGACCCACGCCGGCCGACCTTCGGGACCCAGCCCTGCTGACCGCTGTGACCCACGCGGGCCGACCTTCGCGACCCAGCCCGGCCGACCGTTGCGACCCACGCCGGCCGACCTTCGGGACCCATGCCGGCCGACCTTCGGGACCCAGCCCTGCTGACCGTTGCGACCCACGCCGGCCTACCTTCGCGGCCCATACTGGCCAACCTTCGGGACCCACGCCGGCCGACCTTCGGGACCCAGCCCTGCTGACCGCTGTGACCCACGCCGGCCGACCTTCGGGACCCAGCCCTGCTGACCGCTGTGACCCACGCCGGCCAACCTTCGGGACCCAGCCCGGCCGACCGTTGCGACCCACGCCGGCCGACCTTCGGGACCCAGCCCTGCTGACCGCTGTGACCCACGCGGGCCGACCTTCGCGACCCAGCCCGGCCGACCGTTGCGACCCACGCCGGCCGACCTTCGGGACCCATGCCGGCCGACCTTCGGGACCCAGCCCTGCTGACCGTTGCGACCCACGCCGGCCTACCTTCGCGGCCCATACTGGCCAACCTTCGGGACCCACGCCGGCCGACCTTCGGGACCCAGCCCTGCTGACCGCTGTGACCCACGCCGGCCGACCTTCGGGACCCACGCCGGCCGACCTTCGGGACCCACGCCGGCCTACCTTCGCAGCCCATACTGGCCGACCTTCGGGACCCAGCCCTGCTGACCTTCGCGACCCAAGCCGGCCAACCTTCGGGACCCAGCCCTGCTGACCTTCGCGACCCAAGCCGGCCAACCTTCACGACCCACGCCGGCCGACCTTCGTGGCCCAGCCCTGCTGACCGTTGCGACCCACGCCGGCCAACCTTTGGGACCCAGCGCTGCTGACCACTGTGACCCACGCCGGCCGACCTTCGCGGCCCATACTGGCCGACCTTCGGGACCCAGCCCTGCTGACCGCTGTGACCCACGCCGGCCGACCTGCGTGACCCACATTTTCTCTTACCTTGTTTGCTGCTGACAAAAATGGAGGAAATGGTTTTGGGTCCCTCTGGCCCTCGTACACACTCCTCCAATGGAACCTGTTGGGATGAAGGTGAAGCTTTCCGGTGTCGGAAAGTATGGAGTCTCCATCTGTCCAAAGTTCTACATTTGTTTCCTGTAAAATTTTATCAAATAAAACCCCCCCCCAGAACTTGTAAAAAATAATAAAAATAAAATGAATGAAAAAAATTAAATAAATAAAATATAATGAATAAAATAAAATGAAACCACCCTGAACTTGTAAAAAAACAGCAGCGACTGTTTAAAGAAAAAGTGGCCGCACTGCCTAATCACCGGCGCGCACCGTGACCTGGCACGCATGCCCAGTGCGGCCACACTGCCTAATCACCGGCGCGCACCGTGACCTGTGTAGCCACCTAAAATGGACGCTGAGCTACAAAATAAGTCAAGCGCTAAGACTGCTGGGAAACAGACAGTTTAGCCAGAACAGCAGTCTGCAAAGAGAGCATTTTGCATTCTGCAAACAGCAGAAACCAGTTTTGGGCTCAGGTGAGAAGACCTTAGCTAGGTGCAAATGGCAAAACGCTTTGCATGCTAATGAGGCAATCAGACCTGAACACCCACACAATAGATACATTTGATTCTGAATGGACACATTTGAATCAAGGCCCAGACATCGAGGCACCAGAAACCTCCAAACAAAAGGGCATAAGAAACGCCCCCCCCATCACGGAGACCCCCTCGCATTGGGGAATTAAAACAGTATCGATGAGGAATTGACCCAATAGGTAAAGCCCGCCCAAGAAGAGGGAAGGACAATGGAATCCCTATAAAAGACAGGGACCTCGTGTTGTCCGGTCTGTTTTTCTGTGCTCCGGCTTAACTTCGATCAAGGTCTGCTTTTCCGTGCTCCGGCTCTGACCACGACCTTGAAGATCCACTCTGACTCCAGCCGTCGAGCACCAGCCGCCGAACCGTAAGTGCCAGTACGACGCTCGCTACGCGAACTAAGCCCCCTAGAACCCCCAGTGACCAGAACGCTTGCTGAAGGTTGCAGCCCAAGACCAGGACGAAGGCCTCGCTCCCTGACCTTGCCTGTTCCTGTTAGATAAGTATTCTGATTACTTTAGTTTAGTCATAGCTTAGTCTCTTAGTGTGTGCATGAATATTTATTATAACTGTATAATAAATATTATCGTTTGGACCTTACTAATCGGTGTATCGTCTTTATTACTTTGAACTTGACCTTGGAATACTAGTGACGTTGTCTATACGGCAACTGGCGACTCCTAAAGCTGAATAAATACATAAGACAGAGCCTAGTGGTGTTAAGCACTTGGAAGTTAATACACCCCAATAAACGCGTTTTACGCCCATAGTAAAACGTGCAACACCTGGCACGCATGCCCAGTGCGGCCGCTCTGCCTAATCACCGGCGCGCACCGATGACCTGGCACGCATGCAGAGTGCGGCCGCTCTGCCTAATCACCGGCACGCACCGATAACCTGGCACGCATGCCCAGTGTGGCCACACTGCCTAATCTCCGGCGTGCACCGATAACCTGGCACGCATGCAGAGTGCGGCCACACTGCCTAATCACCGGCGTGCACCGTGACCTGACACGCATGCCCAGTGTGGCCGCACTGCCTAATCACCGGCGTGCACCGATAACCTGGCACGCATGCCCAGTGCGGCCGCACTGCCTAATCACCGGCGTGCACCGTGACCTGGCACGCATGCCCAGTGTGGCCGCTCTGCCTAATCACCGGCGTGCACCGTGACCTGGCACGCATGCAGAGTGCGGCCGCTCTGCCTAATCACCGGCACGCACCGATAACCTGGCACGCATGCCCAGTGCGGCCACACTGCCTAATCACCGGCGCGCACCGTGACCTGGCACGCATGCCCAGTGCGGCCGCGCTGTCTAATCACCGGCGTGCACCGATAACCTGGCATGCATGCCCAGTGCGGCCGCACTGCCTAATCACCGGCGCGCACCGATAACCTAGCACGCATGCCCAGTGCGGCCGCTCTGCCTAATCACCGGCGTGCACCGATAACCTGGCACGCATGCAGAGTGCGGCCGCACTGCCTAATCACTGGCGTGCACCGATAACCTAGCACGCATGCCCAGTGTGGCCGCTCTGCCTAATCACCGGCGCGCACCGTGACCTGGCACGCATGCCCAGTGCGGCCGCTCTGCCTAATCTCCGGCGCGCACCGATAACCTAGCACGCATGCCCAGTGTGGCCGCTCTGCCTAATCACCGGCGCGCACCGTGACCTGGCACGCATGCCCAGTGCGGCCACACTGCCTAATCTCCGGCGCGCACCGATAACCTAGCACGCATGCCCAGTGTGGCCGCTCTGCCTAATCACCGGCGCGCACCGTGACCTGGCACGCATGCCCAGTGTGGCCGCACTGCCTAATCTCCGGCGCGCACCGATAACCTGGCACGCATGCCCAGTGCGGCCGCACTGCCTAATCACTGGCGTGCACCGTGACCTGGCATGCATGCCCAGTGCGGCCGCTCTGCCTAATCTCCGGCGTGCACCGTGACCTGGCACGCATGCCCAGTGTGGCCGCACTGCCTAATCACCGGCGGCACGCATGCCCAGTGCGGCCACACTTTTTTTACATGTTTGCAGCCATTTTGACGGCCGCTTGCAGCCGGCGTTATTAAAAGGCAGCTGCTGCTGCTGTTGCGTGGGGATTGCGCGATCGGGAGTGCAGCGATTGACAGCTCCGCGACCCTCCCGACACCCGCACGCGACCCACCCGCAGGTCGCGCCCCCGAGTTTGACAATGCCTGCCTTAGGCCTTCAGCTCTTTCAATAGGGCAGCACGGTAGCATTGTGGATAGGGCAATGGCTTCACAGCTCCAGGGTCCTAGGTTCGATTCCGGCTTGGGTCACTGTCTGTGCAGAGTCTGCACATCCTCCCCGTGTCTGCGTGGATTTCCTCCGGATGCTCCGGTTTCCTCCCACAGTCCAAAGATGTGCAGGTTAGGTGGATTGGCCATGCTAAATTGCCCTTAGTGTCCAAAATTGCCCTTAGTGTTGGGTGGGGTTACTGGGTTATGGGGATAGGGTGGAGGTGTTGACCTTGGGTAGGGTGCTCTTTCCAAGAGCCGGTGCAGACTCGATGGGCCGAATGGCCTCCTTCTGCGCTGTAAATTGTATGATACTATGAATAGTTTGTTTATTTTCCTATGAGTCCATATCCAGGCTTAACCAATCCAGCGCAGTGAGCATTAATAGTAAACAGACTTACATTAGAATAATTAAACATTACACTGCCACTCCCCCAAAGCAATGCGATGTTTTTCCTTTACCAAGTGTGTTAATTAACTTTTGAATGATAATTTGTTTCCCTTCACATTGAGAGAGGGGGAAATGTGGCAGCGAATGATAGATTATGATATTGCCTAGCAACGGAGACCAGTCAAGTCAGACCCAATCTCCTCCAGGCCTTTACCTCTCTCTAGTCCCTGAGCAACAATTCCTGCATAAGTTACTGAGTGTCTGCACATGTCGATTGCCTTGTTGTATTTGCTATGCCTGAATTCTTTTTTCTTTTAAAGAACGAGATCGTTCTTTTTTCACTGGAGGATGCAGTTTGCATTCTGAAAGTTTCGGTAAGTGGCTTGAACAAAATGCTCCTTTAATATTTGCGGAAGCTGTAAATTACCTGATGTATGTTCTGGATTAATTATGTGCATGTTGATGAAGTTGCCAGTTTTGACCTCCTGCTGTTTGATTTGATTAGGGTCACAGAATGGTCTGACACAGCAGCGAGCCATTCAATCTATCAGGTTTACCGCTTTGCTTTTCTCTGTAGGAGAACTAATCCCAGTCTTGCACATGCTCTCCAGTCCATCTAATATTCCTTATTTTAATTCAACAATTGTTAGTGCTGGAGCATTCCTATCACAATCATATTCTAATTACAATCACAATCTAATCACAATCTACATAAAGATTTGTTTTGTATTGGCAGCTCTTTAATTTTTTTAATAATAATCTTTATTGTCACAAGTAGGTTTACGTTAACACTGCAATGAAGTTACTGTGAAAAGCCCCTAGTCGCCACATTCCAGCGCCTGTTCGGGTACACAGAGGGAGAATTCAGAATGTCCAATTCACCTAACAGCACGTCTTTCGGGATTTGTGGGAGGAAACTGGAGCACCCGGAGGAAACCCACACAGACACGGGGAGAACGTGCAGACTGCACAGAAAGTGATCCAAGCCGGGAAACGACTCTCTGAAGTTCCTTGCGGTCCTGGGCCGAGCAGTTGCCATACCAGGCTGTGATGCAGCCAGATAGGATGCTTTCTATGGTGCATCTGTAAAAGTTGGTAAGGGTTAATGTGGACATGCTGAATTTCCTTAGTTTCCTGAGGAAGTATAGGCGCTGTTGTGCTTTCTTGGTGGTAGCGTCGACGTGGGTGGACCAGGACAGATTTTTGCTGATGTGCACCCCTAGGAATTTGAAACTGCTAACCATCTCCACCTCGGCCCCGTTGATGCTGACAGGGGTGTGTACAGTACTTTGCTTCCTGAAGTCAATGACCAGCTCTTTAGTTTTGCTGGCATTGAGGGAGAGATTGTTGCCGCTGCACCACTCCACTAGGTTCTCTATCTCCCTCCTGTATTCTGACTCGTCGTTATTCGAGATCCGGCCCACTATGGTCGTGTCATCAGCAAACGTGTAGATGGAGTCGGAACCAAGTTTTGCCACGCAGTCGTGTGTGTACAGGGAGTAGAGTAGGGGGCTAAGTACACAGCCTTGCTGGGCCCCGGTATTGAGGACTATTGTGGAGGAGTCACACTTACTGGGAGAAGGCGAGGAGGCTGGACCTCAGAGAGTAACTGTGGCTATGCCCAGATGTTATATAACTTTGTAACTAAAAGATTTTGAATGAAATACCATTGCCTCCAGCATAATGTCTTCTGGAGTAAGAAACCAAGGCATCCTGACACAAACCCACGATAACAGAGTTATGACTGGATCTGGACCATATGGCAGAGACATAATTGACCGTGATTATCCTCTTTATGACACCATGCAGAGCTATGAGCCTGTTGCAGCCACTCCTCTACTGCTCTACGGTGATTCTTAATGAACCCTTACCCATGGCAGTAAAGATTAGACTTTGTCACCCACAGACCAGTGATTGGCATGATTCTCTGAGAGATCAGGCAAGGCCATCGTACAAAGAGGGTAACTAAAGAAGGCACAGTGAAAATTGCTTATCATTGAACCATCAGCGAGCCACTTCCGTCCCAACCATTGCAAAGTAAAGGGATCATTGTCCATAATTCTTATCTTCAAAGTCACAAAGCTAAAGGACTCTTCCATCCAATATGGTAGCCATAAAACTTCAGTAGCACACGCACCATCAGTGATACCGCATTCATTTTCACCACTAGAGGAGTGACGGATTGTTGGTACTTTAGTCCAGGGATAAAAAGGGGAAAGAAACAGTGGGGTTGAATTCGAGCGGGGACGTAGATTGAGTAGATTGGCCGTCTGACATGGTTTGAATGAAAAGGGAACGCCAGCAGGGTGTCTCGTGAAGCCAATTTATTATCATCTCATTTACAATCTCCCCCCACTCAGTTTGAATTTCACATCCAGCAGTTTCCAAACTAGCCTCATCCGAGAAAGTGCCTGTAAATGTTGAATTAAGCTTAATACCTGCTTATCCGATTGAGATTGTGTGCAAAAGCTCTTCCACATCTCCAAAACATTTTGAAATCCAAACACACAACGCAATTATTTTCAGTATATTTTCAGCACGCTTAATACTTCAGGAACGCTGCTAATTAAAATCCAGGAGAATAAGAAAGCAGTGAACATGTATGTGCATATATAAATAAGCTGAAGGTATGGACTGGGCCCCTGATTTGAGAATCTGTTGCTAAACAATTTATCATGCATGGCGCTATGAATTATTAGAAAGCCTCCCCAATGTCAGGTCATGCAAATATTTATTGAAAGCATTAAATAATAAATTGAACAGACTGCACATTTGTAAAGCTGTCATGTTTGGTTTTAGTTGAAAGCATTGATGTGCTAGATTGTGGTTTACTTCACTGCACTCTCTCTCAAGGGAGTAACATAAACCACAGAATATCAGCACCAGTCACAATCATCCTTTTGTTTCCAGTTACAAAGGCTCGAAGGAGGATGGTCTTGCATACAAATAAAATATTATGCAAATTCGGTAATGAGCATTTTCCTCTCCCCCAAGAAACCTCGAAACGTTATTTCATTCCATCCCGTCAAGTTTCCCTGTGGCAATGGAGGTAAAAATGGCGAAATGACTTTCATTGTCAGCTCGGCACTGATCAGAGGAAGGCAATACTTGTCACATTGCTGGGTGGAGTATATTGGCTTGCTATGTTCGCGAACTGCATTCGGAGGATGCCTCGCTCTGCCCTGAGAACCGATCCAGGTTTACACACATCACTGCACCGTCTGTCAGTGGTGGGACTGAAACCCACAGCACGCTAGTGATCTGAATTTTAAAATTTTATTTTGTTCTGTTTCACCTTGACCTCCGCCCCCACATTAGGGCAACGTTGTTCAAAGCCTTTCCTTCAGCTGTATGTACAGAGTTTAAATGCCACGATGCACGTATGACAGACGGGGTAAGTCAAACCTGTGTGTCAGATAGATTGTGGATTTTAATGATAATAATCTTTATCAGTGTCACAAGTAGGCTGACATTAACACTGCAATGAAGTTACTGTGAAAATCCCCTCGTCGCTACATTCCGGCCCCTGTTCGGGTACACAGAGGGAGAATTCAGAATGTCCAATTCACCCAACAGCACGTCTTTCGGGACTTGTGGGAGGAAACCGGAGCACCCGGAGGAAACCCACGCAGACATGGGGAGAACGTGCAGATTCCGCACAGACAGTGACCCAAGTCGGGAATCAAACACAGTTTGCTCTACTGTCTCTGTACCGCTCACTGCTCACCCCCCAACATCTGAAACCAAAAACAAGCCAAAGGCAAGGTGAATGAAAATAAGGGGGAGCGTGATAAATGGTTTGAAGCATCTGACTTAACTTCACCAAGGTTTGACTGTGAGCTGACCCAGTTTCCCACAGTGTACCACCACCATATCCTGCCAGATACTTGGAGCCATCGGAATATAGAAAATAGGAGCAGGAATAGCAGTGGTTTAGCTCACTTGACTAGACAGCTGGCGTGTGATGCAGGGTGAGGCCAGCAGCGCATGTTCAATTCCCGGCCCGGCTGGGGTTATTCATGAAGGTCCCGTCTTCTCAACCTTGCCCCTCGCCTGGGGTGTGGTGTCCCTCAGGTTAAACCACCAACAGTCAGCTCTCCCCCTCAAAGGGAAAAGCAGCCTGTGGGACTCTGGTGACTTTACCTTTATCAATGAAACATGAATACCAGTTTTCGCATCGTCATTCACTCCAGGAAGATGTTGCTCTGATAAGTGGCGTATTTCTGGAACTGTTGGGGAATTTGGTCGATTAGATTACCTGGGATCTGGTACATATCCAATCCCAGGCTTGATCTTTCTGGTGAGATCTGTAATTGCATAAATAACAGTTTCACTCAAGAGGGAAGTTGCAGTTAGTTTTCACAGCTGGCTCCTTGAAATCTACTCAAGCGCGAAGATAAACGGGGTTAAACAATCTAGACAGCTGAGTGTGTGCAAGCTGTCAATCAGAGGTTAGTAAAATCAATTTCACATCGATGTGAATGAAAGCCTTGCAGACCAAAGATCTGAGGGGGTTTAAACACAGCTGATGTTGTTTCCCTTCCTAGGAATTTACCGATGCTGTTTCTCTCCCGGAGGCAACAGGTGTGTTGCACAGGTGAGTTTTAAAGCAGTGATTTTTTTTCACAGTCTCTGCCTGGATTGTTCTCCAGCTTCCAGGCCCGGGTCTCTGTATTGGGAGGTGGTATTCCAGGCCAGGGTCTCTCCTATGGGGGGGGGGGGATCTCCGGTGGGGTCTCTCTTATGGGGGGGGGTGGTCTTTGCTGTGGGTCTCTCTTATGGGGGACTCTGGTGGGAGTCTCTGTAATGGGGGTCTCTGGTGAGGGGGGGGTGGTTGTGGGTCATCCTCATACCCTTCTAACTAGAACCAGAGGACATCATTTCAGACTAGAAGGACGATCCTTTAAAACAGAGATGAGGAGGAATTTGTTCAGCCAGAGGGTGGTGAATCTGTGGAACCCTTTGCCGCAGAAGGCGGTGGAGGCCAAATCACTGAATGACTTTAAGACAGAGATAGATAGGTTCTGGATAAAAAAGGGGATCAGGGGTTTTGGGGAGAATGGGGATGAAAAAAATATCAGCCATGATTGAATGGCGGAGCAGACTCGATGGGCCGAGTGGCCTAATTCTGCTTCCTATGTCTTGTGGACTTATGGACCCACAAAATCCTGTGGTGGTGGGGGTGGAATTGCATTGTGGGGAGGGAGGGGACCCCAGCCAGCAGACCTCGGTATTGGGCAGCCCGATAGGAGGATCCTTCGCAATCCCCTTCATCCATAAACCAGCCGGACAAGACATTGTGAATCGCTTCTGATTTGTGTTCCCAGAGTTTGCACGGATCAGTGGCGATTCATCTCCGGCGGAACAACATCGGGCCGGATTCTCCGTCTCGGAGACTAAGAGCTGATGTCGGACGAATCGGTGATGTTCCCCGACCACGGGAGCGGACCCAGTCCCGAGCAATTCCCGAGCAATTCCGGATCCGTTAATGCTCGAGCATCGATGCCACCTGGAACTGGGGCAATTCCAATGAAAAACAGTGTGCGATTCGCCGGGATTGGCACTCGAGAGGCTGACAGGCTGCAGTCACATACCAGCACTCACCCCCCACGTACACTCATCACGGCCAATAAGGTGGCAGCAAGAGAGCGGCACCCGGTTGGCAGATGAGGGCTGGAGACCCTGCTGGCCTCCATGGAGGAAAGGAAGGGCACACTGTTCCCCGGGGTGGGAAGGAGGCTGCCCCCCGCCAACGTACGCCGGGCCTGGGCACGGGTGGCAGAGGCCGTGAGCGCCGTGGGCCCCACCGTCAGGACCCGGCCAGCAGTGCCAGAAAAAGCTGCACAATCTCCACAGAGTGCCCAGGGTGATTCGCCCAGCACCGTGCCCCTGGCACCAACCCCAGTCTCACACACCGGTAACTCCCCACCCCCTCCACCGGAGGGCAAACCGAACCCCAGCCGCCGGCAGTTTGCTCGCGCACCCCCAACCCTGCACCACATGCCCGGACCCATAGTGCCCGCCATGGCCGGCTGCCCTGTTCACAAAGGCCAGCAGCTGCCCACTCCCTGCGCTGCCTCCATCTGACTCCCTAATGTGGTGAATGTAATATATATATATATATATGTTAATTCACACTGTCCTTTGTAAGCGCAGTAGCGCTATCCTACCACTAGGGGGAGTAGCTCTGGGAGTACTCAGGAACTTGTACTGGGCTCCACCCTTGGCTCCGCCCACGACTCCTCCCCCTAGTGCAGCTGTATAAATACCCTTGTCCAGAGTCAGCCTGAGTTCACTAAGAGTTCATCAACGGGTAACAGGCTGGCTCTGAAGTAAGTCGATTAAAGCCGAGATTCACATCGGAAAACACGTGTCTGGTGAATTGATGGTTCCATCACCTAACATTGTGAATTTTCTGTTCTCCCCCCTCCCCTTACTCACGGCCCCCCCAGGAGAAGGCTGTGTACAACCGCAGGGAGAGAGGGCATGGAGGGGGCCCGTCGGGCATGCAGCCCATCATCGATATGGAAGCAGCGGGCACTGGACCTCGTGGTGGGCCTGGGGAGAGGGCAGTCACTGAGGCAGAGGTCGGAATTGGGGAAACAGTGAGCCCCCGCTGAGTTGCGGTGTCCCTTTGGCATGCGTGGCACCACCCTCTCACCACCCCACACCCCCACACCACCCCCACACCACCCTCTCACCACCCCACACCAGCCCACTACCCCACACCCCCACACCACCCCACACCCCCACACCACCCCCACACCCCCACCCCCACCCCCACACCCCCACCCACCACCCCCACACCACCCCCACACCCCCACACCACCCCCACCCCACCCCCACCCCACCCCCACACCCCCACCCCACCCACCACCCCCACCCCCACCCACCACCCCCACACCACCCCCACACCATCCCCACACCACCCACACTCCCACACCACCCCCACACCCCCACACCACCCCCACCCCACCCCCACCCCACCCCCACACCCCCCACCCCACCCCACACCCCCACACCACCCCACACCACCCCCACACCACCCTCTCCCCACCCCACAACCCCGACAGCACACCCACACCACCCACACCCCCACACCACCCCCACCCCACCCCCACCCCACCCCACACCCCCACACCACCCACACCCCCACACCACCCACACCCCCACACCACCCCCACACCCCCACACCACCCACCACCCCCACACCACCCCCACACACCTACACCACCCCCACATCACCCTCACCCCACCCCACATCCACACCACCCCAACCCCACCCCACCCCACACCACCCCCACACCACTCCCACACCCCCACACCACCCCCCATCCCGACACCACCCCCACCCACGCCCAGATTGAACCACTTCTTCAGGATGCTGCTGCTCTGCTGGATCACGGCCCTGGTCGCGGCGTGGCTGTCTCCACCTTGGCCTCTGACCTCTGGATAGGTGAACTCAGCCCCGACTGCAGTGGATGACCTGGAGTTAAACCCCCAGCTGGGGCTGGCGTCTTGTAGGTGTCAGGAACTGTCGAGTGTGCCAGGATGGAGGCGTTGTGCACACTGCCGTGGGAACGGGTGCAGACGTGCATGATGTGCACCTCGCGGTCACACACCAGCTGCATGGAGTGGAACCCTTTTCGGTTTGTGAAGACCAGCCCCTCATGCGCTGGTGCTTGTAGGGGGACATGCGTCCCTTTGATCACCCCCTGAACCTGGGACATCCCAGCAATGGTGGCAGACCCACTGCCCGGGCATCCTGGTGGGCTTGGTCCACATTGAAACCTGATGTACTGTGCCGAGCAGGCCTCCGTGATGATGCAGATGGACCTGTGCACAGAGGTCTGCAAGTACCCCATGGCAAAAGAGATTCAGGGCGACCGTCACCTTGAACGGCCACCGGGAGCGGGGTGTCCTTCCCTATCCCCCTGGGGTATCGGGGTGCGCCCTGATCCGGCAGATATTGCGTACGGTTCCCCTGGCTCAGCCGAAAGTCTTCAACACATGCCTCGTTTTTTGGCTGACGCGCTATTCTCTGTCCAATCGCGTTTCCTGATTCCGCCGTTGGCCGACGGAGAATTCCGGCCATAGCCTCCCGAATGGAGAATTCTGGCCATAGCCTCCCGAAAGGAGAATTCCGGCCATAGCCTCCCGAATGGAGAATTCCGGCCATAGCCTCCCGAATGGAGAATTCCGGCCATAGCCTCCCGAATGGAGAATTCCGCCATAGCCTCCCGAATGGAGAATTCCGGCCATAGCCTCCCGAATGGAGAATTCCGGCCAACATCTTTGGCTCATTTCCAGGAACTGCCGGTTTCCCCCAGAGAATAATTTGTTGCTGTTCAGTTTCTTCAATATATTTTGTCCGTTGGAAATTATTTTTGGAGCTCATCCTGTTTTCCGTTCTGTGTCGTCCAGGAATAATTAAGATTTCACAGATAACAATTGTGATGACAAAAATGCTAATGTGAACAAACTGGGTTCTTGGTTACATTAGGGGTATCACTGTGGATTGTGTCAGTAAGATTGATAACATATAATAACAACATGACACCACACTGTACTCTAGGCCGTCACAGTCTAGATCTCCATCCTTTTTTCGATGTTTCGTTTTGCATGTCTAAAGGCAAACAGCAAAGTGGGAATTTGTAACTGGTAATGAGTGTGGCGAAATCTTCTCTTTGTGAGCAGGTTGTGTGGAGGTCACCAAATAGATTGTCACTATCGAAACTGTCGCATTGAAACTTGCTTTGTGGCAATAACACTCGTTTATACAAAACTCACAACAATTTTAAGGGGCAATTGAAAAGTTACAACAAGGAGCAATTCTTCAACCGTTTCGAGAAGGCTTTCGATAAATTCCCCCAAAAGAGGCTGATTAGTAAAATCAAAGCACATGGAATAGGAGGGAATATACTGCCATGGATTGAAATTGGTCAGCAGGCAGAGAGCAGGAATAAACGGGTTCCCGTCTTGGCAGGGTGTGGCTAGTGGGGTTCCGCAAGGATCAGCACTTGGGGCCCCGCTGCTCACAACATATATCAATGTTTGGATGTGGGGACGAAATGTAATGTTTGCAAATTCGCCGCATAATACAAAGCTAGACAGGAATGTGCGTTGTGAGGAAGATGTAAAGCGGCTACAGGAGGATTTGGAAAGACTTACAAGTGCGCAAGAACATGGTGGATGGAATATAATGTGGAAAAATGTGAGATAATCCATTTTGGTAGAAGGAACAGTTTGGGCAGAGAATTTCCTAAATAGTAAGAAATTGGAAGGTGTAGTTGTACAGAGGGACCTGGGTGCCCTTGTCCATAAGTCACTGAAAGCTGACATGCAGGTGGAGCAAACTATTCGGGAGGCTGATAGTACGTTGGCCTCTTATCACAAGAGGATTTGAGTGAAGTCTTGCTTCAATTGTATCGGAGCTTGGCTACACCGCACATGGAGCATTGTGGGTAGTTTTGGCCCCCGTCCTCAGAGAGAGTGTAACCACAGACATGTTCTGGGGATGGCACGGATGGTTAGCACTGCTGCCTCACAGAGCCTGGGACCTGGGTTTGATTCCGACCTCAGGTGACTGCCTGTGTGGAGTTTGTACGCTCTCCCCATGCCTGCGTGGGTTTCCTCCGGGTACTCCAGTTTCCTCCCCAGTCAAAGATGTGCAGGTTAGGTGGACTGGCCATGCTAAGTTGCCCCTTTGTTTCCAAAGGTTAATTGGGGATGCAGGGTTACTGGGATAGGGTGGGGGTGCTCGTTCAGAGGGTCAGTGCAGGTCTGATGGACCGTATAGTCTCTTTCTGTACTGTAGCTATTATCCGATTCCATGGCGACAGTGAGTTATGAAGAGAGATTGGGCAAACTGGGCCTGTCTTCTCTAGGGTTTTGAAGAATGAGAGGTAATCTCATTGAAACCTTCAAAATACTGAAAGGAATAGATGCAGATAAGAGATGCTTCCCCTGGTTGGGGAGTCTACAACCCGGGGGCACCATTTCAAAATAAAGGGGATGCCTGAATTGAGCAGAAGTTTATTGATGCAGAGGGTGGTGAATCTTTGGAATTCTCTAACCCAGAGGCTGTGGAAGCTCACTCACTGAGTGTCTTTAAAGCAGAGATTGACCAGATTTCTGATTAACAATAATGTGAAGGGTGATGGGGGATAGTGGGGGTGAAAAGGTATCGAAATGTCTGATCATCCATCATCGTACTGAGTGATGGAGCAGGCTCGATGGGCTGAATGGCCTACTCCAGTTCTGTGTGCGTTAAGGGCTGGGCGTTATTACACAGACCACTTAAAAAAATTCACCTGTAGCAGTAAACCTTCACAATCAGCGAAACATTATTTTACGCTGTTTATCTTTGTTGGATATTTGTACCGTCTGAGGCAGGGTGGGGGGTGGGGTTCTGATTATTCTTCTTTACATAAGGTTGGGAGCTGCGTGTGAGATTTCTGGAGATCAGATGCACCATCCCAAGAAGATGAAGCTTCCACACAGGGGTCGAGTTTTATCCACAGTTTGCTGAGCCAATTCACCTTTAAAATTGCTGATATATATTTTCAGTCAGTCTGCCCTGGGATTCTTTGTCATAAATGCAATAAGTGTGATGCTTTGAGCCACTGGGAGAAAGCTCACTGACAGGCTGTCCAGCACACATAGCGAGATTCTCCGTTTGGAGATATGTCTCCCACTGGAGCTGAATTGCATGGGAGTGCAAACCAGGAAGCGATTCCCCAATCCTTCGCCATGCAAATTTATACCAGAATAAATAGGGTAGATGCAGATTAGTGAAGTCCCATGGCTGGCCACGCCCCCCCCCCCCCCTCCCACATCACAATTCACCTTCCCCCTCCAGCAGTCTCCCACCCTTGTTTATTCTGAGTTTCCTCCTTCCCCCTAGTATGGGGGTGATGAGAATCACAAGAGATCCCCTCCATAAAAAGATCCCTCACAGATACCCCCTAATAGGAGACCCCCCCTCCCCCCCACAGATTCCCCCAAAAGACAGACCCCTGTCTGGAAGCTAGAGAGCAGTCCAGACAGAGGCAGTGAAAAAAAAATTACTGCTGTAGCACTCACCTGTGCAATGCATCTGCTGGCACAGGCACAGGAAGCAGCACCTGTCAATTCCTGGAAAGAGAAAACCATTCAGCTGTGTTTGAACCCCCTCAGATCTTTGATATTGTATTTATAAGGCTGTGATCAAGAGCTTCCAACCACCAGCCCCCTCAGCTGTCAGTACTGTTCCATTCATCTTCCTTCACGGTTGGATACCTTTGAAGTAGTCCAGCCGCAATGGTTTAAACATCAAGCTTTGATTGACAGCTCCTGAAACCACTTCAAACAGAGTTAAGTGCTTTCCAATCACCTCACTTCAAGGTGAGTGACTTTGGAAGTGGTCAGCCAAAATCTGACAGCACTTAACTCTGTTGGAAGTGGTCCAGGAGCTGTGAATCAAAGCTTAATGTTTGTAAACATTTTGTTTTCTGCCCAATCCTGGAACTGCTGGGTTTATTTTCTAACTTGAAGTTAGAATTTAAATGCTGATCTAGTGGCAGCTAAATGTGGACTCATGGGTGTAACAACTCATAGGATGGAATTTGGTGCCCTCCCCTGGATGTGTTTGGTGGCAGGGGGCCATTTAATCAGAGAGGAGGCTGGCGGCAGGGGTCCTGCTTCCACCCCGAATTAAGTCCACGGTGGGAAGGTTGGCGAATTTCATTCCCCTCCCACCGCCAACTAAGTACCTGAGTGTGAGGTTACTGCCCACAAGGGCCTCAGCTCTTCGCTGCTGCTATTGACCCAAATCTGTTGACAGGCCCTTGAACTGAAACTTCACTCGGTTTCACACTCCGCAGAGATGCTGCCAGTCCTGTTGGCTTTTCCAACACTTTTTGTTCTTATTTCAGTTTCTCTGTTTTTGCTTTTGGCTTTATTAACGCAGGGGCCCAAACTAAAACTTTTCTCATGGCGCAGCGGGTACCGTCCCGCCCTCGGGGCCCGAAGCTCTGGGTTCGAGACCCACCCCAGGAAGGTGCGCTCATAACGTGGCCAAACAGATTGAGTGGCTGTGTGAAATCCTCTGCGTGCACTAAAGGCACAGGCCACGCCTTCCTCCTGCTTGAATTAAAATGGCAGGCTGAGTTAAAGACACATGTCCATTAATCATCCATGGATCTTAAATGTAACGGCAAAAATAAAAGAAGGGGGAAATATTAAATCAACAGGTGCGAACAGGAAGGACCATTACAGCAGCAACAACCAATTTCACATTTAGGTTATTAAGCCAGATGTAGGAGACAGGACTACATAAGGCCTCACTTAAAGCTGATGAAAAATCACAACTTGAAGTGAAAGGACCCAGGAACATACCCTGAATACTCAGAAGTGGACCTGAAGACTGAGGGACAGACCCTGAGACTGAGGGACAGACCCTGAAGACTCGGGAATGAACTCCGAATATTCAGGAACGACCTTGAATACTCAGGAAAAGACGCCAAATGCTCACGAAGGGACCCCAAGACGAAATGAAAAATGAATGAAATGAAAATCGCTTATTGTCACAAGTGGGCTTCAAATGAAGTTACTGTGAAAAGCCCCTCGTCGCCACATTCCGGCACCTGTTCGGGAGGCTGGTACGGGAATTGAACCCGCGCTGCTGGCCTGCCTTGGTCTGCTTTAAAAGCCAGCTGTTAGCCCTGTGCTAAACCAGCCCCTGTTGCAGGAATATCCAGGAAACGGACCCTGAATACTCAGAGACAGAGACTGAATGCTCAAGAAGAGAGCCCAAAGACTCAGGAACGGACACCCGAATATTCAGGAAAGGACCTCGAATTCTCCAAGAACAGGTGCTGAAGACCCTGGTAGGAGCAGAGGCCTGGAGTCAAGCAGAGGAGTTAGCAAAGGGAAGGCCAGGCCAGGTAAAGCCGGGAGAGGCAAGGCCAGTGGTTGGCTAAGCTGGGAGTGCAGGGAAGAGGGGACTGAGGGAGAGGATAATAATAATAGCTTATGTCACGATTAGGCTTCAATGAAGTTTACCATGAAAAGCCCCTAGTCGCCACATTTCGGGAGAGGCTGGTACAGGAATGAACCCCCTGCTGCTGGCATTGTTCTGCATTGCAAGTCAGCTATTTAGCCCACTGTGCTAAACCAGCCCCCAGGACTGGAGCGCTATGGATAGTGGATGTTAACGGAGAGGCCACAGAAGAGAATATCTGTGGCAATAGCATTGAGATGAAAATTGGCCACATTAAACAGACGTAGTGACATCACTTCACTGACACTGGTAAAGTGAAACAATATTAATCGGGTTGACTTTGAGGACTGATTCTAGTTGTGTGTAAACTATCACCCTTCCTACATATTTCCAATTCAGACATTGGGTTATTGTGTATTTCCTGGTCTGTTCTGGGTGACACAGGCTCACAATGGAGAGTTTTTCATTTTCCATTAGTGCACCTGATATCTACAATTACCCTGGATTGTGGCAGATACAGTTACCCTGATATCTACAATTACCCTGGATTGTGCAGATACAGTTACCCTGATATCTACAATTACCCTGGATTGTGCAGATACAGTTACCCTGATATCTACAATTATCCTGGATTTGTGCAAGATACAGTTTACCCTGATATCTACAATTACCCCTGGATTGTGCAGATGCAGTTTAGGATTGTCCTTGATCCACCGAAGATCGAGCCCGAATCTTCTATCCTGGCCTTTCGCAGAGTGTTTAGCAATTTTTGTGAACTTCACCTGGTTTTCCAACATTCAGCCGCATTGTGAAGGTTAAGGTTTTTAAAAATTCATTCAAGGGGTGTGGGCTTCCGCTTGACTGGACCAGCATTCATGGCCCATCCCTGACCATCCTTGGGAAGTGTGTGGACCCACAAAGATTTATGTTCAGGAACTCTGAGAGACATTGTGGCGGCAGAGGTGAATGGAAAGACATTAATTTTCCTTGACTCACTGGGCTTCCCTGAGGGTAGTGACATCATAGCGGAATGGATGGGGGGGGGGGGGGGACAGCGCAGGCAGCCAGAGAATGGAGGTCAGTTAGGTTGAAGAATTACCAGTGTTGTTGGTTTAGAAATGCTGCCTTGCCGTTTTCTGTTGGACATCAACAATTTCAGGTGCTGATCTATTAACTGTTCCTCGGTCTTGTTGACTGCAATCATTTGTGCTGCCAATCTTTCTTCTGGTTCCCTCTCTCCTTCATCCACTTCTTGGTCATGAGTTGATGCCTCTCCCTGTTGCTCTGCCTTTTTGAACTGCAACCTCCTTTGCTGAGCCAAGTTACACAGGATGGACTAAACTCTCAGCTCACCTCCAGCCTGTGGCAGTGATCCTCTGGCATAGATGAAACAGTGGAGAGATTGAACGGCTGTCACAGGATAAAGGTGTCATGGTCATCGTCACTTAAATAGACACTGTTTGCACAGTCTCACATCAGTTATCATAGAAATCATAGAGCTCCTACAGTGCAGCAGGAAGCCATTCGGCCCATCGAGTCTGAAAGAGGACCTTACTGAGGCCCACTCTGCTGAACGATCCCTTAAACCAACCTACAAATCTTTAGACACTAAGGGGCAATTTATCGTGGCCAATCCACCTAACCTGCACATCTTTGGACTGTGGGAGGAAACCGGAGCACCCGGAGGAAATCCACGCACACACCGGGGAGAACGTGCAGACTCCACACAGTCACCCGAGGCTGAATTTGAACAAAGGTCCCTGGCGCCGTGAGGCAGCAGTGCTAACCACTGTGCCACCGTGCCACCAGCTGTAAATGTTCACACAGCACATCATTCATATTCCTGGAGTCTTGCTAGCTATTTAACTACAGTCTATTATGTCATTGAACATGAGGAAATCCAACCATTCAACGCCATTATTCCAGATTAACAATACTATACCAAACAATTCCTGGTCATTCTTCAATGGCAGACAGCACACCAGGATGGTTACAAGAAATATAATCACTTTGATTGCATTTCAAGGTATTATTCAAACAGAAATATATCTAATGTGTATGCACTGATGCATGTGTAACAATGTCAATGATGTGAGCCATACATCAAAAAAACTGATCTTGATGTGAAACTGATGTACCAAAATATCTGATGCATGTCAGTCTAGATCAATGTCAAGCAGTGATGCCAGTACAAACTGGTGTAATTCAAGCAGCTGGAACATAGATCAAATAATATGACCATATTACTTCAGCTCGACAACCCTCTCTGGCGTGGGGGCTACAGTTCACTCAGAAGGCCTAGGTTATTGTGGTAACATGCACCGTTTTTACATGAATGTCTAGTCTGGAGCTAGGGATAGTGATGGTAGAGAGTCCAACGTTCATTCCAGCCCATGGCAGACCAGGAATCTCTTCACTCTTCTCACCTGCCATTAGAACATAGAAACACTACAGCGCAGTACGGGCCCTTCGGCCCTCGATGTTGCGCCGACCTGTGAAACCATCTGAAGCCTATCTGACCTACACTATTCCATTTTCATCCATATGTCTATCCAGTGACCACTTAAATGCCCTTAAAGTTGGCGGAGTCTACTACTATTGCAGGCAGGGCGTTCCACACCCCTACTACTCCTCTGAGTAAGAAACTGCCTCTGACATCTGTCCTATATCTCTCACCCCTCAATTTAAAGCTATGTCCCCTCGTGTTGGTCATCACATCCGAGGAAAAAGACTCTCACTGTCCACCCTATCTAACCCTCTGACTATCTTATATTTCTCTATTAAGTCACCTCTTCAGCCTTCTCCTCTCTAACGAAAACAACCTCAAGTCCCTGAGCCTTTCCTCGTTTCACAGGTCGGCGCAACAACGAGGGACGAAGGGCCTGTACTGCGCTGTAGTGTTCTATGTTCTATGTTCGTAAGACCTTCCCTCCATACCAGGCAACATCCTAGTAAATCTCCTCTGAACCCTTTCCAAAGCTTCCACATCCTTCCTATAATGTGGGGACCAGAACTGCAACGCAGTACTCCAGGTGCGGCCGTACCAGAGTTATGTACAGCTGCAGCATGACCTTGCGGCTCCGAACTCAATCCCCCTGCTTATAAAAGGCTAGCACACCAGATGCCTTCTTAACAGCCCTATTAACCTGGGTGCAACTTTGAGGATTTATGTACCTGGATGCCGAGATCTCTCTGTTCATCTACACTACCAAGAATCTTGCCATTAGCCCAGTACTCTGCATTCCTGTTACTCCTTCCAAAGTGAACCACCTCACACTTTTCCGCATTAAACTCCATCTGCCACCTCTCAGCCCAGCTCTGCAGCTTATCTATGTCCCTCTGTATCCTATAACATCCTTCAGCACTATCCACAACTCCACCGACCTTCGTGTCATCTGCAAATTTACTAACCCATCCTTCTACACCCTCTTCCAGGTCATTTATAAAAATGACAAACAGCAGTGGCCCCAAAACAGATCCTTGCGGTACACCACTAGTAACTGAACTCCAGGATGAACATTTGCCATCAACCACCACCCTCTGTCTTCTTTCAGCTAGCCAATTACTGATCCAAACCGCTAAATCACCTTCAATCCCATACTTCCTTATTTTCTGCAATAGCCTACCATGGGGAACCTTATCAAACGCCTTACTGAAATCCATATACACCACATCAAACCGCTTTACCCTCATCCACCTGTTTGTCACCTTCTTAAAAAAACTCAATAAGGTTTGTGAAGGCATGACCTACCTTCACAAAACCGTGTTGACTATCGCTATCAACTGTTCTTTTCAGATGATTATAACCCTATCTCTTATAACCTTTTCCAACATTTTACCCACAACCGAAGTAAGGCTCACGGTCTATAATTACCAGGGTTGTCTCTACTCCCCTTCTTGAACAAGGGGACAACATTTGCTATCCTCCAGTCTTCCGGCACTATTCCTGTCGACAAAGGCGACATAAAGATCAAGGACAAAGGCTCTGCAATCTCCTCCTGGCTTCCCAGAGAATCCTAGGATAATCCCATCTGGCCCAGGGGACTTATCTATTTTGACATTTTCCAAATTGCTAACACCTCCTCCTTTTGAACCTCAATTCCATCTAGCCTGGTCGACTGAACCTGAGTGTTCTCCTCGACAACATTGTCTTTCTCCAGGGGTAAACACTGAGACCGAAAAATATCCATTTAACGCTTCCCCTATCTCCTCTGATTCCACACCAACTTCCACTACTAGCCTTGATTGGCCCTAACCTTACTCTATCAGTCTTTTGTTCCTTGATATACCTATAGAAGGCCTAGGGGTTTCCTTGATCCTATCCGCCAACGACTTTGTCGTGTCCTCATCCTCGCTCTTCTTACTCTCCCTTTAGGTCCCTGCCTGGCTAACTTGTAACTCTCAAGTGCCCTAACGGAGCCTGCATGTCTCATCCTAACATAAGCCTTCTTCTTCCTCTTGACAAGTGCTTCAACCTCCTAGTAAACCACGGTTCCCTTGCTCGAACAACTTACCTCCCTGCCTGACAGGTACATACTTATCAAGGACACGCAGTAGCTTGTTCCTTGAAAAAGCTCCACATTTTGATTGTACCCATTCCCTGCAGTTTTCCTGCCCCATTCCTATATATCCTAAATCTTGCCGAATAGCATCATAATTGCCTTTCCCCCAGCTATAATTCTTGCCTTGTGGTATATACCTATCCCTGCCCATTTGCTAAAGTAAACATAACGAATTGTGATCACTATCACCAAGTGCTCACCTACATCTAAATCTAAACACCTGGCCGGGTTTCATTACCCAGTACCCAAATCCAATGTGGCCTCGCCCCTTGTTGGCCTGTCTACATACTGTGTCAGAAAACCCTCCTGCACACACTGCACAAAAAGCTGACCCACTCTATAGTACTCGAAACTATAGTATTTCCAGTCAATATTTGGAAGTTAAAGTCCCCCCCATAACACTACCCTGTTACACTCTCGCTCTTCGATGTGTGTTGGAGGATTGGCCGCATTCCTTGGCCTTGGCTGTCTCAGGAGAGCAGTGACATTACCCACTGTACCGCAAAAGTGCCTTTGTAACATCCTGCTGTAGTGTTGGTCCTTTGTACCTTATGAAGGAATCCACCAAACATTTGACTTGTCCAAACCAGAAACTTCTATTGGGTCTCGTGTGGTAAGATGGCAATTTATTACAAGCATGGTTATCATGGAGTCTGCCAACTACTCCTCTGGAACTTGCCTTAGCACCAACCATTCACATGTATGGTCCTTATTACCCTATCTTAATCTTCTTCTGAGGGATGGCCGGAAGTATCTCTCCCTTATATGGGAGTCACAGGTCACATGATCTTGGTCTAGAGACCTCATGGGGTGCCACTGCTGGTTGGAGGCTGCACACCATCCATCTATGATATAGGCCCATAGGTATATCGCCACACCTACAATTCTGGGACTCTGATGGTTCCTGATTGTTATCACTCACCATCGGCAGCCACGTCTTCAGCTTCCTCCCTAAGTCTTTCCACCCTCCACCTCCTTTAAGATGCTCCTTAAAACCCATCTGACTGACCCAGCTGTGCCTGTTCTATATCCCTTTGCGTGGCGCAGTGTCAAAGTGTGTTTGGTAGACACTCTGTTGAAGTGCTGTGCGGTGTTAAACATGAAATTGTTGCTGCTACTGCTGGTCAGACAAGGTTAAAATCCCTCCCTCCCTATTAATATTCATTCTTAATGCAGAATGACAGAATCCAGCTTTGTAAAATGGCAAAATGCATCAGTTAGGCGGGACATTTCATTGAGATTATAATTGTAACAAATTCAAAGAGGACTAGACATTAGGAGGAAATTTTTCTTCTTCGCGCATGACAGGACCTGTGGGACAGGCGCTTAGCAAAATTATTTTCTGTCATGTTGATAATACCTTTAAAAAGATGAATAAAATATTGTGTTAACATTGACACTAGATGAAATGATAGGCTCTCCCAGTTTGCTTGTGGATGTGTCACATATTAAAATGCGCTTCCATTGGGATTCAGGCTCAGTTAATTGAACAAATTAGTTAGATCCCTGGATTGATGCAGTTTCAGCTTCAGAAAAAGATCAGCACAAGTAAAAAAAAATGTGATTATTCAGCTTGTGGGTCTTTCTGAGTAATCTAAAAGACAGGAGGAATTTCTCCCTCAAAATCATTTGTGGCAACATTTGTCCCTGAGCCTAAAGCAGCAGGACATAAATTGACCTCTGCTGAAAGACTACAAAAGGATAGATTCCTCCAACTCCATGTGGGGATAACAAATTTGTCTTTGCAGGGAAAACGGGATAATTTAAACATTCGGGACCTTTGGCTTTATAAATAAAGGGATAAGTTGCAGACGGGTGTACAAGGGCACCCAGATCCACATTCTCAATATATCACCATTTAATAACCTTTCTGTTTTCACGCCAAGTGTGTAACTTCATGTTTAGCTGTGTTTGTACTGCATCTGGCCAGGTGCTTGCCCACTCACTCAACACGTCAAAATCAGCTTGACCACCCTATAACTTCTCACAACTCACAATTCCACCCAGTTTTGTGTCATCAGCAAACCTGGAAATGTTACATTTGTTTCCTCCTCCAGATCATTTATATATATAATGAACAGCTGGTGCCCAATCCTGATCCCCACTTGTTACTGTGCCATTTGGAAAAAGACCCATTTATTCCCACTCTCTGTCAACCAATTCTCGATCCATGGCCAATACATTGCCCCCTATCCATGTGCTTTAATTGTGCCCACTAACCTCTTATGAGGGATTAAAATCCTTCTAAAAATCCAAATACACCACATCCACTGGTTTTCCCTTATCTATTCGACTATTTGCATCCTCAAAAATCGTAGTCATAGAGCAAAGAGAAGGCCCTTTAGGCCCATCCAGTCTGCGCTGGTCAAAACACTCATCTAACTAGTCTAATCCCATTAATTCTTTCCAAATGTTCTATTATCCCGTCTTTTATAATAGGCTCTAGATTCTTTTCCATGATTTATGTCTGTAAATTCTGCCTTTTCCTCTACCCTCGCTTTTTAAATAGCGGAGTTACATTACGACCCTCGAATCTGTAGGTAGACTGCTCCAAAGTCTATTGACTTTGGAAATGCCTACCAAAGCAGCTAATATTCCCAGGGCCACTTCCTATCATACTCTTGAATGCAGGTTATCTGCCCTGATGATCTGTAGCCTTTAACCCCATTAATTACTCCAGATTTACTGACTGATACTGAATTCCCTTCATTTCCCTCGCACTAGATCTTACTTTCTGGCAGGGTTATTTTGTGAAGACAGAACCAAAGTACGTGCTCAATTCGTCTGCCATTTCTTTGTCCCAGTATAATTTCCTGGCGTCTGATGCACGTTGCCTTTACTAATCTTATTTGCGGGCAGCACGGTGCACAGTGGTTAGCATTGCTGCCTATGGCGCTGAGGACCCGGGTTCGAATTCCTGGCCCTGGGACACTGTCCGTGTGGAGTTGCACATTCTTCGCCCGTGTCTGCGTGGGTTTCACCCCCACAACACCCAAAATATCAGGGTAGGCGGATTGGCCACGCTAAATTGCCCCTTAATTGGAAAAAATAATTGGGTACTCTAATTTAAAAAAAAAAACTAATCTTATTTGCTTCCCATATTAATTGAAGCTTTTAACGCTAGTTTCTATTTCCCATCCCATTTTACCCTCGTACTTTATTTTCGCCCTCTTGATCTGATTTCTTGTCTCTTTTGCTGAATTCGGAAATGTCCCCCATCCTCAGGCTTGCTGCTTTTTCATGGCCTCCTTTTTTGATTTTATATTATCCCCAACTTCTTTTGCAAGCCATGGGACAGACTCCTTCCCTCTTTCATTTTTGCGCAGACGGAATGATTAGTGTTGAAACCAATCAAGATAATTCAAGGCCCAGGTTGGTAAAAATACTTCCCAGATGTTACAGTTGACCTGGGAAAACAGTGAAATTGCTCTCTCAGTGTAAGTGAGAAAAGTCTTTCCCATAGGCGTGCCGGCACTGCGTAGTTTCCAGTCTGTCAGTTTTATTGATCAATTAATTTCCGCGAGAGTTCTGACCTGATTGACCCTGACAGATTTCACGCAAAGCCATTACATGGCTGTTAAAGCCAGGAAGCCAAATAGTTAGATGTGTTGGTTTTGACCGAAGCAGATGCAATGGGCCAAAGGGCCTTTTCTGTGCTGTTGACCCCTGTGACTCTATGACTAATTCAGGGCCAATGACTCAAACAACTGATTATTTTAAAAATGGAAAGATTGACCTGACTGCGATCACCTGCAAACGCCCCCAAGTGAAATCCGGAAGTGGTTGAATCATGTCTGGCCTTGCCTTCATCTAAAACACACCCTCCTTGGCAGCTATGAGTGAGCCTAAAATCAGGGAGGTTCTGGCAAATGTTTACAAATCACTGCCTAACTGTTAGCTGAAGCATCAGTCCCAATTCTGGGAACTACAGTTTAGGAAGAACGCAGAAGAGATTTATTAGAACCACACAGGAGATAAAGATTTCAGTGAATTGTAGAGAGCAGGCAAGGCACAGTGGCAGCCGTGTGTACCATCTACAAGCTGCACTGCAGGAACTCCGCAAGGCTCCTTAGGCAGCAACTTCCAAAGCTGTGGGGCTGGATTCTCCATTGACGGGATCCTCCGCTTCACCGCAGCGCACCCAGCCCGCGGGTTTCCCCACGGCTGGGGGTGGCCCCATTGGCCGCTAAACGGGACAGAGGATCTCGCGTAGGCGGGGGGGGGGCGCCGTGCTGAAGAATGGGTGCGGCAGGTTGGAGAATCCCACCCCGACCTCGACTATGAAAAGGACAAGAGCAGCAGATATCTGGGGAACACCATCATCTGTAAGCTCTCCTCCAAGTTACTCACCTCCTGACTTGGAAATATATCGGCTGTTCCTTCACTGTCACTGTGTCAAAATCCTGTAACTCCCTCCCTGACAGCACTGTGGGTGTACCTACATGGAATTCAGCCATTCTAGTCAGCATCCAACCACTACCTTCTCAAGGATAACTAAGGATGGAGAACAAATAGCCAATGATGCTCAAATCCCTTGAAATAAATAAAAATAAGTGGATAAATTTGCAGAGCCGAGGGGGAAAATTAGGGAAATGGGACTAATTGGATAATTCTTTCAAAGAGCCAGTACAGGTTGAATGGGCCGAAGGGCAGCCTTTCTACTGTACGATTGTGGGTTGGATTCCCCGCTTGGGGTCTGAGTTCTCCCGCTGGAGTAGAATTGCTCCTAATCTGTGCTGGCACTAGGAGGGGTGCCCAGGAGTAATTCCCTCTCCTTTGCCATGCATGTTCACGTATGGAGGGGACCTCACAGGATTCTGTTGGAACCCCAGAATCAGGCCGCCATTTTGAGCGGGCAGACTGATACCGAGGTCCAATGGTGGGTCCCCGTTTCCCTCACAACACAAATCCTGTCCCCCCCGCTGACAGGTAGGGGCATCCCCCCCCCCCCCCCACTACAGGAATTATGGACCACCTCCCCACCACAGTACGCACGCTTGAGTGTGACCAGATCCCCCCCCCCCACCAACCCCCTATCGGACCCAAAAGAGCACCCCATCAAACATCCCCATCAGATTCCCCATCAGACCCCCCCCTCCAATCGGGTCCCCCATCAGAGACCCCCATATCAGAGATCCCCATATCAGAGACCCCATATCAGAGACCCCCACCAGAGACCTCCTCATCAGTCAGTCCTACCTGGAAGCATAAAAAGCAGTCCAGGCAGAAACAGTGAAAAATCACAGTTTATTCACTTACATGTCCCTTACACCTGCTGTCTCAGACAGAAGTGTTAAAAGCAGCAGCTATTGCTTCATAGAAAGCCAAAACATATCACAAGGCTTTCAACCCCCTCTGATCCTTTAATCCGAGAGGCTTCTATTCACTTTCAAAAATAAATAGTTTTTAGTGGGCTGTAACTGACAGACTAATAGCTTCCAGACAGCCAGGTTTTTAATTTCCCTTCATGCTTGAATGCATCTCAAGTACCTGGCTGTGAAGCTAACCACAATGTTTTACACTGTAGAAGATAAGTGCTTTCATTCCTATTTTTCTCAGCAGAAAGCACTTAACCTATTTTGATGTGGCGAGGACATGTCAACCACAGCTAGATGTTTATTGGGTGGCAGGGAATCCACCTCTAAGAGTCTCTGAATTACTTTTAAAAATGGGTACTCTATCACTTGATATGACTTGAAAAATGAATCACTGTTCATATAGATACACAGGTTCCTCCAGCCCAGTGTCCAAGAATCTCAACCGAACCACAGACAAGGCAGGGAAGTTATTGGGCTTGGTTTGACTCATTAAAATGTTTCATAAAACTAGTAACAAAAATAATAGTCCTCAACTAAATCTGTCCTGTCTCTCTTTTGTGCTTTGTTCCAGGGCTACCTGATAAGTTAAGTATCCCGGAGTTCTACAAGTGCTGTAATTGTTTGTCAGATTTCAGAACATTTCGCTGATGTTGGGTACACGACACACCATGCATTTTTAGAGTGTAATTGGCACAGGCGCAAACTGTGACTATCAATAATAGAGGTGACATCTGTGCTGTGATACAGAGCATGGTTACACCACCAACACTGATAAATTAGCTGGTGTGAATGACATAACCAACCCGCTTATTAATGAATATTAAAATATTCAAATAGTTTTCAGGCAATTACATTTTGCAAATTACTCTTTCTTGCCTTAGCCTCATTATAGAATCCTGCATCAATTATCTGTTAATGGTGAAGTTTCCTCAGTGATCAAGTGGTCTCTGTAAAGGATCACAGTTTCAGGCTATGTGTGAATCTAGATTCATTCTAGATTCATTCTAGATTCATTCTAACAAACGCTTTGAAGAAATGAGAGAAGGTGTAGAAAATGGGCATCATTCCTTGTGGCACAAGGGATGATTTCTTTAACATCCAAATACGGCATTATTCTGCTAATATTACAGGTTCTAGAATCTAAGGAGATAAGCATGCAAAAGGATAATTTTTAAGGCACAGTGTTCAGCAAAACACGTGTCTTGGTAAAAACACGCTTTTTGATGGGGGCAAATGCAAGACAAGGGCTACAATTAGAATTTCCTCCCTGACAGATTAGCAGCAGAGCGATAAGTAGGCTAATCAGCAGTGCCTTGTAGCATTCTCGTTAGAAGTGCCTGCTAATAATTGTTTTCAAGAGATATCTGTTAAAACCAGTTGTGCCACAACCCGACCAGGAAGCCAACAGTAGGAATGGGAAAGGATTTATTTTAATGTAACAGAAAGTCCGCCACGGTTTTACATAGAAAACAGAAAATAGAAGCAGGAGCCTGCTCCACAAGTCCTTTTGACCCTGACTTATCATCAAGTTCAATACCCTTGCCTTCCCCCCATATCCCTTGATCCCTTTACCACGTAGAGCTAAATCTAGTTTTAGGTAGGGAGTCTGGATCAGCGGAGGCTTGGAAGGCTGAAGGGCCTGTTCCTGTGCTGTAATTTTTCTTTGTTCTTTGTTCAAACTCACTTTTAAATTCAACAACGTTTTAGCCTCAACTACTTTCTGTGGTGGTGAATTCCACAGATTCATCACTCTCTGGGTGAAGACATTTCTCCTCACCTCAGTCCTGAAAGGGTTTACCTCTTTATCCTCAAACTATGACCCTAGTTCTGGACTCCCCCCCATCAGACAATCTTTCTGAATCTATCTTGTCTAATCCTGTTAGAATGTTGTAAGTTTCTATGAGATCCCTCTCACTCTTCGAAAACTCCAATAAACATAATTTTAACCAACTTATCTCTCCTCTATGACAGTCCCGCCATCCCAGGAAACAGCCTGGGTAACCTTCGCTGACCTCCCTCCATAGCAACAACATCCTTCCTCCTAGATAAAGAGACCAAAGCTGCACACAATACTCCAGGTGTGGCCTTACCAATGCCCTATACAATTGCAGTAAAAACATCCCTATTCCTGTACTCAGATCCTTCGCTATGAAGGCCAACATATCATTTCCCTTCTTCACTGCCGGCTGTACCTGCGCGCTTACTTTCAGCGACTGATGCACGAGGACCACAAGGTTCATTGAATATTCACCTCTGTCATTTCACCCATTCAAATAATATCTGCTTTCCTATTTTTGCTACTGAAGCGGAGAGCTTCACATTATCCCATTATACTGTATCTGCCAATGCATATACCCACTCACTCAGCCTGTCCAAATCCTGCTGAAGCATCTCTGCATCCTCCTCACAGCTCAACCCTCCCACCAACTTTGTATCATCTGCAAATTTGGAGATAATACATTTAGTTCCCTCATCCAAATCATTCATATATAATGTGAACAGTTGGGGTCCCAGCACGATCCCTGAGGTACCCCACTAGTCACTGTTGACAATTGGAAAATGCGCATTTATTCCAACCTTTTGCTTCCTGTCTGCTAACCAGCTTTTTATCCATCTCAAGACACTACCCAAGCAGCACGGTAGCATTATGGATAGCACAATCGCTTCACAGCTCCAAGATCCCAGGTTCGATTCCTGCTTGGGTCACTGTCTGTGCGGAGTCTGCACATCCTCCCCGTGTCTGCGTGGGTTTCCTCCGGGTGCTCCCGGTTTTCCTCCCACCGTCCAAAGATATGCAGGTTAGGTGGATTGGCCATGATAAATTGCCCTTAGTGTCCAAAATTGCCCTTAGTGTTGGGTGGGGTTACTGGGTTATGGGGATAGGGTGGAGGTGTTGACCTTGGGTAGGGTGCTCTTCAAGAGCCGGTGCAGACTCGATGGGCCGAATGGCCTCCTTCTGCACTGTAAATTCTATGATAATCCCATGCACTTTAACTTTTCATATTAATCTGCTATGTGAGACCTTGTTGAAAGCCGTCTGAAAGTCTAAATGAACCAAATCCTTTAGTTCTCCCTAATTCAACTCTACTAGTTACATCTTCAAAGAATTCCAGTAGATTTGTCAAGCAGGATTTCTCTTCGTAAATCCCCGCTTACTTTGTCTGATTACACCACTGCTTTCCAAATGTTGTGCTACGAAATCCTTGATAATGGACTCCAGCAACTTCCTCACTACTGACGTTAGCTCACTGGCCTGTAGTTTCCTGTTTTTCTCTCTACTCCCTTTTGAATAGCGGGGTTACATTAGCTCACCCTCCAATCTGTAGGAACCCATTCCAGAGTCCAAAGCATTTTGGAGGATGACCACCAATGGATCTGCTATTCTGGGGCCACTTCCTGAAGCATTCTGGGATGAAGGTTATCAGGCCTGGAGATTTATCCACCTTCAAACCCATTAAGTAATTATTTACACTTCATAGTCTCGTTGGGACAACCAACAACATGCTGGTCCCTGCTCGGGCCGGTTTTTAAGCTCGGTTTATGAGCCCCAGTTGAGTGGTTCTCCGCCCATGACCTGGGGAAGCCCGTATGAGCCCCACTGGGAGATCATTTTGGGTTCCCCGAGGGATTATGAGAATATCAATGATTAAATATAGACTGTACTGATATGTAGACAGGCATGTAACTAAAGGTTATCACAACACCTAGCTGTGGCATAACCACTAGAGGCATTACAAGGCCCACTATATAATAACAGCTCCCTGAGGCTCTCCCTCGCTTTCCAGCAGGAGTTACCAGAGAACAGCAGTGTAGGAGATCTCAGCCCAGACACCACGTGTAGCTTAGATACAGTTTGTACAGTTAGTTATCCTTACTTTATTGCTAGTTAGTTCAGTAGAGTGTCAAACTCATTTATTAGTTTAATCGTTACTTAATAAATTCTTTCAGTTCACTTTGAAGACTCGAGTGTTCTTCAACATCATCTACAGTTAGTAACGACATATATTACTTAAACCCAGTAATATAACATGCTACCAGGAGTAGCAATATAATATAACATAGACTTCAATAGCTTCTTTTCTTCAATTCTCTTCCCAAATTGGGATTTCATTCCTTGTTCCAAGGGGAGAAAGAAGAGCTAGATTTTCAAAGCACCTTTCCCAATCTTGGGACATCGCAAAGCACGTGACAAAGTAATTACGTTTTAGTACAGAAAAGATACTGGAGAAATTAATGGGGCTGAAAGTCCCTACATCCGAGGGTGGCTGCAGAGACAGTGGATGCATGGTTATGATTTTACAAAATTACCGAGATTCTAGAGCAGCCCCAGTCAATTGGAGGTGAGCCAATTATCCTGATGTATGTAGTTGCTGAAATGCTGGAATCCACTCTTAAGGAAGAGATGACAGGTTATTTTGGAGGTCTGTGATGCTGTGGGTAATGCCAGGGCTTCAGTGCTCGGAGTCAGCGTTTGAGGGGCGGAGCATTCATATGCAGCCAAACAGGGTGAGAATCAAGCTGAAAATCCTTCCAGCACACTCCTGTGGCAGCTGGTAAGATGGTGAACTGGTGGGCAAAACCTGCTGGGGGTGCCAGGTAAGTCCAGCTCCCGGGGGGGAGAGGGTCATGCCTGGCAGTACTCTGCAGGGCCTGTGTACTGCCAGGGTGAATTGCTAGGAGGCACTGACGGCGGAGGGGAGGGTGGTTCCGTTGGGGAGGATGGGGCTGCGTTGTTCCTGGGTATGGCCGGTCCCATGTCGTGGGGAGGGTTCCATGGTGGTCGGGGGAGGACGTGTCCATGGAGTATTTGTGCTTTTATTTTTAAGTTTTTCAGATGGGGGCGCCATTTTAAAAGGGGGCCCAGATCTGTCAGAAGTGAGGCTGCTGTTGGTGCCGGCTCTGAATGAGGCCACCCCACCAGCACCATGTGGTGGACCCATCCATTCAAACAAAGAACAAACAACAATACAGCACAGGAACAGGCCCTTCGGCCCTCCAAACCTGTACCGGTCATGATACCAACCTTTGCCAAAACCCTCAGTGCTTCTTTGTGCTGTATCCCTCTATACCCATCCTATCCATGTGTTTGTCAAGATGCCTTTTGAACGCCGTTAATGTATCGGCTTCCACACCCCTCCCTTGGCAACGCGTTCCAGGCACTCACCACCCTCTGTGTAAAATACCTGCCTCGCACATCTCCTCTAAACTTTGCCCTACGGACCTTAAACTTATGCCCCCTGGTGACTGACCCCTCCACCCTGGGAAAAGAGTGTCTGCCCATCCACTTTATCCATGCCCCTCATAATCTTGTAGACCTCTATCAGGTTGCCCCTCAACCTCCGTCTTCTAATGAAAATACTGAGTCTATTCAGCCTCTCCGCATAGCTAACACCCTCCAGACCCGGCAACATCCTGGTAAACCTCCTCTGCACCCTCTCCAAAGCCTCCACATCCTTCTGGTAGTGTGGCGACCAGAACTGTGCGCAATATTCCAAGTGCGGCCTTCCCAAGGTTCTATACAAATGCAGCCTGACTTGCCAGTTTTTTATACTCAATGCCCGGCCCAATGAAGGCAAGCATTCCGTCTGCTTTCTTTTCATTTTTCTTTTCTAAGTATTTAAAAACATGATGGGGAAAGCAGGAAAACCAAAGGGGGCTGAACTTCGCTTTTCCAGCTGGATAAAAAAGTGGAAAAATTCGACCCAATAGGTTTGTTTCGAGTCAACAGGCTTTATAAAAGCATAAACATTCTTGGCAAATCCATGAGAAACATTTAAGGATATCAACAAGGAGGTAAGTGGAAGTACTGGCTGGAGTATATTTGGATTTTCCAAGGCCTTAATAAATGAACACACAATAGGTGTTGCACAAGACAGCCGAGAAGACAAGGCCATTGACAAGTGTTAAATGGATTAGAATAGATAGGTGCTTGATGGTCGGCGCACACACAATGTGCCTAAGGGCCTCTTTATGTGCTGTTACAACTCTATGGTCCACGATTCTCCGCCCCCACGCGGGTGGGAGAGTAGCGGAGGGCCTCCCGACATTTTTCACGCCTCCCGTTATTCTCCCCCCCCCCATGCCCGATCCAAGCCACGAATCTGCTGCTCGCACGTTTTTTACTGCGAGCGGTGATTCTCTGAGGCCGATGGGCCGATGCGGCCGGGCCTTCACGCCCGTTTCAACACGGCAGCAAAACACACCTGGTCGCTGCCATCGTGAAACGGGCGCCAGCTGCCTGTTTGGGCATCTAGAGGCCCGATTGGCACGGGAGCACCGCAACAGTGCTCGGGAGGGGACAGGCCCGCGATCGGTGCCCACCGATCGTCGGGCCAGCGTCCAAAACAGACAAATTCTTTCACCTCCGCCGCCCAGCAAGATCAAGCTGCCACGTCTTGCCAGGTGGCTGAGGAGAAAGACGCCAACTGCGCTATGCGCGGCTGACATCATCGGCCGCGTCGGCGACGTGACGCTTGAAGTGCGGCCTTGACGACCGTCGTCAAGGCCGCGCCGCCGTGACGCATGGGGCCGCGCTCCTAGCCCCGCCCGGGGGGGGAGAATCGGCCCCGGAAGTGGCCGTGAAGGCTGCCGTGGGTCACGGCCTGTCCCACGGCATTTGCGGAGAATCTCGCCCCATGGCTTTATGAGTTAGGGCTCCTGGATTGGGGACAATGATAACATGTATAAATGATTGGTTGAATGACTGAAAGCTGAGAGTAGGAATAAATGGGCCATTTTCAGTTTGGCGGGCTGTTACGACTGAGGTGCCATAAGGATCAAGGCTGGCGTCTCAGATATTGACAAACTATGTTAATAACTGAGTGGAAGAGAATAAATGTGATCTATTCAAGTTTGTTGACAAACAAAGCTGGGTGACAGCATCAATTGTGAGGAAGACACAAATGCTGTAATGTCACTGAGTCAGGTTGACGGAGGAGCTTTTTAAAAATGGCGGGCGGTTCTGACTTGGGTTCTCCCAATGTCATTCCCAGCCTGTGCGATTTTTGCAAGTGCGTTTAAAGGATACGGACAGGTTCTAGTCAGAAGCCCACATCTGGCACTCCCAACCTGGCCGGCTCCATTGTAGCATATCCTGCTTCTCTGTAATATCATCGAGTCTGGTCAGGCTTTTGAACAGTTGTGGTTCACATCTGCTTTAGAGAAGTTGTGAACCCTAATATGATGAGGGAGGTTTTTAAAGGATCAGTTCAATAGATCGCCTTCACGCCCCCTTCACCTTCACTTACTCCTGATATTCCCTCATGTGCCCCCTGTGCCAGACACTGGCACTTCCATGCCCATTGACTCCCTGTACACGTTTTACAGCTAATGAACATCAGAGTGTAAAGTGGGATGGCTAAAGAAAAAAAGTTTAATTATTCTTCTACTATGAAGAAAAGTCCAGAATGCATGCTATTGAAGTGCCAATCATCCAGGCCCTTAGCAATTTGCTAAACCACAAACACCTGAAATCACTTGACTGAAGTCAACAAAAATTGTGAACTTGACGGCCAAGATCAGAGAGCCTGAGCTGTCAATCAAACAAGTTTCCTACAGGTAACTGTGGGGGGCATGAGGTGGCATAGATGACATGGGGAGTGTTTGGAGGGTGTGGGAGTAAGGGCTGCAGGGCACAATCCCACTGTGCTGAGGCCGGCCATTTAAACAGACCGCTCCTTGCCCCACAGCCCCTATGTCAGCCAGCCCAACCTGCAATTCACTGGGTTTCCCACGGGTGAAAATCCAGGCCAAAAAGATTACACAGGGTGATGGATTGACTTAATTAGTGGCCAAGAAGCATCAGATTTTCTTATTTATTCTTTTCACGTTACGTGGAGGTCTCTGGTTCGGCCAGCATTTGTTGCCCATCCCTATTTGCCCCAGAGAATGTGTTGGTAATCTGTCTTCTTGAACCGCTGCAGTTCATGTGATGTAGGTATAACCACAATGCTGTTAGGGAGGGAGTTCCAGGATTTTGACCGAGAAGGAATGGCAATATTTCCAAGTCATGGAGTGACTTGGAGGGGACCTTCTAGGTGGGGATGTTCCCAGGTATCTGCTGCTCTTTTCCTTTCAGGTAGTAGAGGTCATGAGTTTGGAGGGTGCTGTCTAAGGAGCCTTGGTGAGTTCCTGCAGTGCATCTTGTAGATGGTACACACGGCTGCTACTGTGCGTCGGTGATGGAGGGAGTGAATGTTTGTGGAAGGGGAGCAATCAAGCGGGGCTGCTTTGTCCTGGATGGTGTCGAGCTTCTTGAGTGTTGTTGGAGCTGCGCTCGTCCAGGCAAGTGGAGAGTATTCCATTACACTGCTGTCTTATGTCTTGCAGATGGTGGACAGGCTTTGCGGGGTCAGGAGGTGAGATAGCATTCCTATCCTCTGACCTTTTTTAGTCACAGTATTAATGTGGCTAGTCCAGTTCAGTTTCTGGCCAATGGTAACCCCCAGGATGTTGATAATGGGGATTCAGCGATGGTAATGCCATTGAGTGTCAGGGGATAATGGTTAAATCCTCTCAGGTAGGAGATGGTCATTGCCTGGCACTTGTGTGGCGCGAATGTAACTTGCCACTTGCCAGCCCAAGCCTGGATATTGTCCAGGTCTTGCTGCATTTGGACATGGACGGCTTCATTATCTAAGGAGTCACGAATGGTGATGAACATCGTGCAGTCATCAGCGAACCTCCCTATTTCTAACCACATGATGGAAGGAAGGTCATTGATGAAGCAGCTGAAGAAGGTTGGGCCTAGGACACTACCCTCTCGCCTCAACTCTTCAATTCAGGTCTTTTGACCACATTTGGACCAGGGCTGTACCAAGACCAAGACCTGAATGGCCCTGGTGGAACCCAGGTGAGCAGGGTATTGCTGAGTAAGTGGCATTTGATAGCACTGCTGATGACTCCTTCCATCACTTTGCTGATCATCAAGAGTAGACTGATTGGGTGATAATTACCTCTTTTGGATTTGTCCTGCTTTCTATGGATAGAACATACATGGGCACCTTCCCATAGCCGGGTAGATACCCGTTTTGCTGCACTGGACCAGCTTCTTCTGGAGTTCCTTCAGTACTATTGCTGAAATATTGTTATTGTTGAACATTATTGGTTATTGTTGAACAGTAAGGCCTTTGACAAGGTCCCTCATCGCAGACTGGTACAAAATGTGAAGTCACACGGGATCAGGGGTGAGCTGGCAAGGTGGATACAGAACTGGCTGGGTCATAGAAGGCAGAGAGTAGCAATGGAAGGGTGCTTTTCTGATTGGAGGGCTGTGACTAGTGGTGTTCTGCAGGGATCAGTGCTGGGACCTTTGCTGTTCGTAGTATATATAAATGATTTGGAGGAAAATGTAACTGGTCTGATTAGTAAGTTTGCAGATGACACAAAGGTTGGTGGAATTGCGGATAGCGATGAGGACTGTCAGAGAATACAGCAGGATTTAGATCGTTTGGAGACTTGGGCAGCGAGATGGCAGATGGAGTTTAATCCGGACAAATGTGAGGTAATGAATTTTGGAAGGTCTAATGCAGGTAGGGAATATACAGTGAATGGAAGAACCCTCAAGAGTATTGACAGTCAGAGAGATCTAGGTGTACAGGTCCACAGGTCACTGAAAAGGGCAACACAGGTGGAGAAGGTAGTCAAGAAGGCATACGGCATGCTTGCCTTCATTAGCCGGGGCATTGAGTATAAAAATTGGCAAGTCATGTTGCAGCTGTATAGAACCTTAGTTAGGCCACACTTGGAGTTTAGTGTTCAATTCTGGTCGCCACACTACCAGAAGGATGTGGAGGCTTTAGAGAGGGTGCAGAAGAGATTTACCAGGATGTTGCCTGGTATGGAGGGCATTAGCTATGAGGAGAGGTTGAATAAACTTGGTTCGTTCTCACTGGAACGAAGGAGGTTGAGGGGCGACCTGATAGAGGTCTACAAAATTATGAGGGACATAGGCAGAGTGGATAGTCAGAGACTTTTTCCCAGGGTAGAGGGGTCAATTACTAGGGGGGCATAGGTTTAAGGTGCGAGGGGAAAGGTTTAGAAGAGATGTACGAGGTAAGTCTTTTACACAGAGGGTAGTGGGTGCCTGGAACTCGCTGCCGGAGGAGGTGGTGGAAGCAGGGACGATAGTGACATTTAAGTGTAGAAGATTTTAGTTTAGACGGGCAGCATGGTCAGCACAGGCTTTGAGGGCCGAAGGGCCTGTTCCTGTACTGTACTTTTCTTTGTTCGTTGTTCTTTGATCCGTTGATTGTGAGATTGCTGAGCTCTGTCTTGCTGCTTCTGCTGTTTGGCAGTCAGGTCATCCTGTGTCGTAGCTTCACCAGGTTGGTGTCTCAGTTTTAGGTATGCATGGTGTTGCTCCCAGCATGCTCTCCTGCACTCTTCATTGCATGGGTTGATATCCTGGCTTATTGGCAATGGTAGAGTGGGGTATATACTGAACCATGAGAGTGTGGTTGTATACAATTCTGCTGCTGTTAATGGCCCACATCACCTCATGGATGCCCAGCTTTAAGCTGCTAGATCTTGTTCAACATTTATCCCATTTAGCACGGTGATGGTGCCATGGAACATGATGGGGTATACTCAATGTGATGACGGGACTTTGCCTCCACAAGGACTGTGCGGTTGTCACTCCTTCGATACTGGCATGGACAGATGCATCTGCGGCAGGCAGGTTGGTGAGGATGAGGTTAAGGTTTTACCCTCTTGTTGGTTCCCTCACCACCTGTCGCAGACCTAGTTTAGCAGTTCTGTCCTTTCAGACCCAACCAGCTTGGGCTGTGGTGGTATTACCGAGCCACTCTTGGTGATCGACATTGAAGTCCTTCACCCAGCGTACATTCTGTGTTCTTGCCACCCTCAGTGCTCCCTCCAAGTAGTGTTCAATATGGAGGAGTATTGATTCATTAGTTGAGGGGGTGGAGCGATACGTGCTAATCAGCTGGAGGTTTCCTTGCCCATGTTTAACCTGAAGCCATGAGACGTCATGGGGTCCAGAGTCAATGTTGAAGACTCCCAGGGCAACTCCCTCCCGACTGCATACCACTGTGCCACCTCCATCTCTGCTAGGAATGGTGGTGACTGGGACATTATCTGTAAGGTGTGATTCCGTGAGTATGACTGCATCAGGCTGTTGCTTGTGATCAAGTGTCTGGGGTTGGAAGTTCAGCCGGTTTAGCACACTGGGTTAAATCGCTGGCTTTTAAAGCAGACCAAGGCAGGCCAGCAGCACGGTTCAATTCCCGTACTAGTCTCCCTGAACAGGTGCTGGAATGTGGCGACTAGGGGCTTTTCACAGTAACTTCATTGAAGCCTACTCGTGACAATAAGCAATTTTCATTTCATTTTTCATGAGTAGGAGACTGCAGACAGTTGTGAAGGGAGAAGAATTTAGTGCTTAGGGTTTGGAGCTCGCGTAGAGGCCCAAACATAAAACCTTCAAGCTATCCGATGTTTTACTGGAGGAGCTCATCTAGTACTGGAAAATGGAAAAGAAGTTGCGAAGCTGCTGAGATAGTTGGTGAAAAGCCGAGTTGGATATAGCCAGCTTAGATGTGGAAACTGAGCCCATATCTGCTGCTGATAGCACTCATGTGCAGCATGAATATTTGGATGAGGAAGGAAACTAAGAAAGGGCCATTGTTGGACTTCAGAGGTAAAGCTGAGAGATGGGAAGCAAAGTGATTGATAGGCATGATCCAGCTACAGTTAAATAGGTCAGAGTGGATCCAGGTGAAAGCAATCCCACTGAACTAGACAATTGAGATGTTGGAGGAAGAGGATCGATATGATCCACCATGTGAAAAGCTCTAGAGGTCGAGGAAAAACACTTCATAAAGAGAGAGATACATGGAGCTGTGGCAAAAATGGGCATAGATTGGGAAGAAGGCAAGACCTTCCGAATTTGAGAGGTTGGGGATGAGGCAGTGGTTTACAAGAACACTTGGTCAAGGGTGTTTTTATTTGAGGAGGATAGTGATGACAATGAAAGAGACTCCGGCAATAGTTCAGATGAACGAGCCATTAACCATTTTACCATGTCACCAGGTGAGATTGAGATAATTTCTGTATTTGTCAATTTACTGTTACATATCCTACTTGTGTTAAAAGTGTAATTAATGCAGTTGGTCTTAAAGATTCAAATAAACTCTTTTTTATGTCACAGAGTTATGGTGGCAAAGTTGTAATGCGTGAGAAATGTAATTTATATTTGGGTATTATTGACAGTTCAATTTGTCATGGAAATAGGAATTGAAATAGACTTGTGACAAATTCTGAAATATATATTAGATTTTTTTGAATTACTGAGGAACATCCAAAAATTTCAGCCTCAGAACTTTACCAGCTGCAGCAACCGAATAAATTATATCAATCAAAGTCCTGGTTCTAATCAATGTTCTTGTACAAGCTACATGGAGTAAACCTCATGCAGGTTCGTAGCACTATTGGAAACTCGTAAAATACTTTTACTATTTAATAGATACTTGTTTGCATAAGTCGGGAATGTTACCTCAATACACAAAATGATGAAGTGGATTTCGGTATATTCAATGAGTGAATAATCTGTTGCCCAACTGCCACACATATATCAAGCTGTTTGTCATCGGGTAAATAAATAGCCTGCATCTTATTAATAATGAATAACATTAGGACAGAGTGGGTGATGTCACAAAAAGGCAAAATGCACAGAAAAGTGTAAGAACAATTCTGCTCCATAAACAAGGAGTAGCAGTAGAAATAGGATTGTGAGCAGGAACAGTAACAGGTGTGCAGTGTTCAAATGTTCTGTGCTTGATTATGTGAATCTGTTTACTATTGATGCTCACTGTGCTTGCTTGGTTAAGCCTGAGTGTAGACTTAGAGAAAAGCACACAAACGAGGGCAGGTTCATAGGGTGGTGAAAAAGGCATATGGGACAGTTACTTATCAATCGAGGATTACAAAAGCAGGGACGACTTGTTGGAGCTGTACAGAACTTTGGTGAGGCCACAGCTGGAGCACTGGGTGCAGTTCTGGCCGCCACATTATAGGAAGGATGTGATTGCGCTGGAGGGAGTGCAGAGGAGATTCACCAGGATGTTGCCTGGGATGGAACATTTAAGTTATGAAGAGGTTGAATAGGCTTGGGTTGTTTTTGTTGGAGCAGAGAAGATTGAGGGGGGCGACCTGATCAAGGTGTACAAGATTATGAGGGGCATGGGCAGGGTGGATAGGGAGGAGATGTTCCCCTTAGATGAAGGGTCCGTTATGAGAGGGACACAAGTTCAAGGTGAGGGGTAGGAGGTTTAGGGGGGATTTGAAGAAAGACCTTTTCCCCCAGAGATGGTGATGGCCTGGGAGGGTGGTAGAGGTGGGTTGCCTCACATCCTTTAAAATGTACCTGGATGAGCACTTAGCCCATCATAACATTCAAGGCTATGGACCCAGTGCTGGCAATTGGGATTAGGGGCAGGTCAGATGCTTTTCATGCACCGGTGCAGATTAGATGGGTGGAAGGGCCTGTTCTGTGCTGTATTATTCTGTGCTTGTGTATGTTGGGAGCCTGAGCCAGAAGCTTGGAGCGGACATTTTAAAGCACTAGAAATAATAGTTCTGAGACACATAGATACTAGCCCCAACTCTGCATAACTCTGGGATCTAAAATATACAACAAGGAGCAGGAACCAGAAGATGGGTGGGACAGGGATCACTAGTAGGAACACCGGGAGAAGGATTAGGGATAGCGAGAGCAGAAAGAAGACTAAAAACAGAAGTAGGTGTTGGATCAGAACTAAGCATAGGGATAGGAGCAGGAGCAAGAGAATGAATTGGAGCAGATCAGGAACAGGAGCAAGAGATTGAATTGGAGCAGATCAGGAACAGGAGCAAGAGAATGAATTGGAGCAGATCAGGAACAGGAGCAAGAGAATGAATTGGAGCAGATCAGGAACAGGAGCAGGAGAATGAATTGGAGCAGATCAGGAACAGGAGCAGGAGAATGAATAGGAGCAGATCAGGAACAGGAGCAGGAGATGATTAGGAGCAGATCAGGAACAGGAGCAGGAGAATGAATAGGAGCAGATCAGGAACAGGAGCAGGAGAATGAATTGGAGCAGATCAGGAGCAGGAGAATGATTAGGAGCAGATCAGGAACAGGAGCAGGAGAATGATTAGGGGCAGATCAGGAACAGGAGAATGAATCGGAGCAGATCAGGAACAGGAGTAGGAGAATGAATAGGAGCAGATCAGGAACAGGAGCAGGAGAATGAATTGGAGCAGATCAGGAACAGGAGCAGGAGAATGAATTGGAGCAGATCAGGAACAGGAGCAGGAGAATGATTAGGAGCAGATCAGGAACAGGAGCAGGAGAATGAATAGGAGCAGATCAGGAACAGGAGCAGGAGAATGAATTGGAGCAGATCAGGAACAGGAACAGGAGAATGAATTGGAGCAGATCAGGAGCAGGAGAATGATTAGGAGCAGATCAGGAACAGGAGCAGGAGAATGATTAGGGGCAGATCAGGAACAGGAGAATGATTAGGAGCAGATCAGGAACAGGAGCAGGAGAATGAATCGGAGCAGATCAGGAACAGGAGTAGGAGAATGAATAGGGGCAGATCAGGAACAGGAGCAGGAGAATGAATTGGAGCAGATCAGGAACAGGAGCAGGAGAATGAATCGGAGCAGATCAGGAACAGGAGTAGGAGAATGAATAAGAGCAGATCAGGAACAGGAGCAAGAGAATGAATTGGAGCAGATCAGGAACAGGAGCAGGAGAATGAATTGGAGCAGATCAGGAGCAGGAGAATGATTAGGAGCAGATCAGGAACAGGAGCAGGAGAATGATTAGGGGCAGATCAGGAACAGGAGAATGAATCGGAGCAGATCAGGAACAGGAGTAGGAGAATGAATAGGAGCAGATCAGGAACAGGAGCAGGAGAATGAATTGGAGCAGATCAGGAACAGGAGCAGGAGAATGAATTGGAGCAGATCAGGAACAGGAGCAGGAGAATGATTAGGAGCAGATCAGGAACAGGAGCAGGAGAATGAATAGGAGCAGATCAGGAACAGGAGCAGGAGAATGAATTGGAGCAGATCAGGAACAGGAACAGGAGAATGAATTGGAGCAGATCAGGAGCAGGAGAATGATTAGGAGCAGATCAGGAACAGGAGCAGGAGAATGATTAGGGGCAGATCAGGAACAGGAGAATGAATTGGAGCAGATCAGGAGCAGGAGAATGATTAGGAGCAGATCAGGAACAGGAGCAGGAGAATGATTAGGGGCAGATCAGGAACAGGAGAATGATTAGGAGCAGATCAGGAACAGGAGCAGGAGAATGAATCGGAGCAGATCAGGAACAGGAGTAAGAGAATGAATAGGAGCAGATCAGGAACAGGAGCAAGAGAATGAATTGGAGCAGATCAGGAACAGGAGCAGGAGAATGAATTGGAGCAGATCAGGAACAGGAGCAGGAGAATGAATAGGAGCAGATCAGGAACAGGAGCAGGAGAATGATTAGGAGCAGATCAGGAACAGGAGCAGGAGAATGAATAGGAGCAGATCAGGAACAGGAGCAGGAGAATGAATTGGAGCAGATCAGGAACAGGAACAGGAGAATGAATTGGAGTAGATCAGGAGCAGGAGAATGATTAGGAGCAGATCAGGAACAGGAGCAGGAGAATGATTAGGGGCAGATCAGGAACAGGAGAATGAATCGGAGCAGATCAGGAACAGGAGTAGGAGAATGAATAGGAGCAGATCAGGAACAGGAGCAGGAGAATGAATTGGAGCAGATCAGGAACAGGAGCAGGAGAATGAATTGGAGCAGATCAGGAACAGGAGCAGGAGAATGATTAGGAGCAGATCAGGAACAGGAGCAGGAGAATGAATTGGAGCAGATCAGGAACAGGAGCAGGAGAATGAATTGGAGCAGATCAGGAACAGGAGCAGGAGAATGATTAGGAGCAGATCAGGAACAGGAGCAGGAGAATGAATAGGAGCAGATCAGGAACAGGAGCAGGAGAATGAATTGGAGCAGATCAGGAGCAGGAGAATGATTAGGAGCAGATCAGGAACAGGAGCAGGAGAATGATTAGGGGCAGATCAGGAACAGGAGAATGATTAGGAGCAGATCAGGAACAGGAGCAGGAGAATGAATCGGAGCAGATCAGGAACAGGAGCAGGAGAATGAATAGGGGCAGATTAGGAACAGGAGTACGAGAATGAATTGGAGCAGATCAGGAACAGGAGCAGGAGAATGAATTGGAGCAGATCAGGAACAGGAGCAGGAGAATGAATCGGAGCAGATCAGGAACAGGAGTAGGAGAATGAATAGGAGCAGATCAGGAACAGGAGCAGGAGAATGAATAGGAGCAGATCAGGAACAGGAGCAGGAGAATGAATTGGAGCAGATCAGGAACAGGAACAGGAGAATGAATTGGAGTAGATCAGGAGCAGGAGAATGATTAGGAGCAGATCAGGAACAGGAGCAGGAGAATGATTAGGGGCAGATCAGGAACAGGAGAATGAATCGGAGCAGATCAGGAACAGGAGTAGGAGAATGAATAGGAGCAGATCAGGAACAGGAGCAGGAGAATGAATTGGAGCAGATCAGGAACAGGAGCAGGAGAATGAATTGGAGCAGATCAGGAACAGGAGCAGGAGAATGATTAGGAGCAGATCAGGAACAGGAGCAGGAGAATGAATTGGAGCAGATCAGGAACAGGAGCAGGAGAATGAATTAGAGCAGATCAGGAACAGGAACAGGAGAATGAATTGGAGCAGATCAGGAGCAGGAGAATGATTAGGAGCAGATCAGGAACAGGAGCAGGAGAATGATTAGGGGCAGATCAGGAACAGGAGAATGATTAGGAGCAGATCAGGAACAGGAGCAGGGGAATGAATCGGAGCAGATCAGGAACAGGAGTAGGAGAATGAATAGGGGCAGATTAGGAACAGGAGTACGAGAATGAATTGGAGCAGATCAGGAACAGGAGCAGGAGAATGAATTGGAGCAGATCAGGAACAGGAGCAGGAGAATGAATCGGAGCAGATCAGGAACAGGAGTAGGAGAATGAATAGGAGCAGATCAGGAACAGGAGCAGGAGAATGAATTGGAGCAGATCAGGAACAGGAACAGGAGAATGAATTGGAGCAGATCAGGAACAGGAACAGGAGAATGAATTGGAGCAGATCAGGAATAGGAGCAGGAGAATGAATTGGAGCAGATCAGGAACAGGAGCAGGAGAATGAATTGGAGCAGATCAGGAACAGGAGCAGGAGAATGAATTGGAACAGATCAGGATCAGGAACAGGAGCTGGTGGACCTGTGGCAGAAATTAAGCAGTTGCTATAGCTTGGTATAGATTTCTTTAATTCCATTGCTGGCCACAAGGATGTTCATGAAGATTTGGTTAACTACTGCAAACATCTTCTCTGGATCCATGCTTTAATTACTCCTGTAAGTGGATCCCGTGCTCATTACATGTTGGAATTGACTCAAACAGCCCAATATCTACTTATACAATGGAAAACGATACAACGCATCCCCCTTGATTTATAGACTCCGTCTTGTGGAGATTAAATTAATCTTGGGCGGTATCGCATAACAACTGATATTGGTAGCCATTTTTATCCCCGTCTGATTTTGTTTCTGATTGGGTTTTTGTACATGGATTTCAGGTTCTAGCCCTCACTGAGAGATCAGAAAGTGACAGAGATAGAACAAAGAACCAGAGAACATGGGAACAGGCCCTTCGGCCCTCCAAGCCTGTACCGGTCATGATACGAACCTTGGCCAAAACCCTCAGCACTTCCTAATGCAGTATAGCTCTATACCCATCCTATCCATGTATTTGTCAAGATGGCTTTTGACTGCCATTCTCTCAGGAACGTAACTTTTCTGAATCCTAATCAACTGTTACTTGAAAGACTCCCACATGGCCGATGTTGATTTACCCTCCAACAGCTGCACCCAATCCAAATTCTTCAATTCCTGTTTACAGGTGCAACAGGTGATTAAGAAGGCAAATGGAATTTTGTCCTTCATTGCTAGAGGGATGGAGTTTAAGACTAGGGAGGTTATGCTGCAATTGTATAAGGTGTTAGTGAGGCCACACCTGGAGTATTGTGTTCAGTTTTGGTCTCCTTACTTGAGAAAGGACATACTGGCGCTGGAGGGTGTGCAGAGGAGATTCACTAGGTTAATCCCAGAGCTGAAGGGGTTGGATTATGAGGAGAGGTTGAGTAGACTGGGACTGTTCTCATCGGAATTTAGAAGGATGAGGGGGGATCTTATAGAAACGTATAAAATTATGAAGGGAATAGATAGGATAGATGCGGGCAGGTTGTTTCCACTGGCGGGTGAAAGCAGAACTAGGGGGCATAGCCTCAAAATAAGGGGAAGTAGATTTAGGACTGAGTTTAGGAGGAACTTCTTCACCCAAAGGGTTGTGAATCTATGGAATTCCTTGCCCAGTGAAGCAGTTGAGGCTCCTTCATTAAATGTTTTTAAGGTAAAGATAGATAGTTTTTTGAAGAATAAAGGGATTAAGGGTTATGGTGTTCGGGCGGAAAGTGGAGCTGAGTCCACAAAAGATCAGCCATGATCTCATTGAATGGCGGAGCAGGTTCGAGGGGCCAGATGGCCTACTCCTGCTCCTAGTTCTTATAATATTATTGTAATTTGCCTTTCCCCAGTTTAGCACCTTACCCTCATCCCTATCCAAAAGTACCCTAAAGCATACGGAATTGTGGTCACTTCTCTCAAAATGTTCCTCGACTGAAACCTCAACCACCTGTCCAGGCTCATTCCCCAATACCAGATCGAGCCCCTTTCCTAGTTGGACTAGCTACACATTGCATCAAGAAAGGCTTCCTGGATACACCTTACACACTCTGCTCCATCCAAATCCCTAGCACTAAGTGAGTCCCAGTCAATATAGGGGAAATTAAAATCCCCTACCACAACAACCCTATTACCTTTGCACCAATCCCAAATCTCTCTACCTATCTGCTGCTCTATCTCTTGCTGGCAGTTTGGGGGCCTGTAATAAACGCCCAACATTGTGATTGCTCCCTTCCTGTTCCTGAGCTCTACCCAGATTGCCTCATTATCTGAGCCCTTGTTCTGTGATTGATGTACCTGAACGAGGAATCGCTAAAACTCTTTTTGTGTGTGTAAGGAAGGCTAAAAGGGGACCTGATGTAAATCTTTAAGATAAAGGCGAAAATATATCGATGATGGTTATGGATATAGTTCAGTGTAATTGTGATCAGAAAATAGGAGGGAATTAAATTAATAATGGAAAGCCATTAATTCCATCTCAATCCCATCCGATTGTCACTGATTTGGAATAGGTATGACAGCAAAGACAAATAATTGTCTTGGCATTTATTCATTTCAAAACATTCCGAATAAACAGAAAACCTGCAAATGTGAAATACAAATAGAAAGTGGTAAAAATACGTGGATGGTCATTCATTCTGCATCCCTAAAGATCAAGGTTTATTGCAGTTAAATTGATTATCTGAACGAATTCTGCCCCAAAGGTCTGAATAAATATTTGATCAAAATATCTGAACTGAAATATCGGAACTGGAGCTTAAACTGGAGACTTAAATTCTCTACAAAGCATAATTCTTATTCAGGGCAAGTATTTACATATTTGGGCCTCTGCACGAGGTTGTAGATTCTCCTCTTCGAGATCTCTTTTACATCTCAATCATGTGATTGACATCGTTATTACATCAGCTATCCCAATGATATGTACATCCGTCTACATCTCCCTCCAACGTCTGAGATGTCCAGAGTGTCTCTGAGGTGCCTTGACCAATCTCCCAGATCTTCTTTTGAGGTTGAGGATATTCCGACTCTGCCTTCTATTGTTGTGAGTGTTCTTCTCCTGGGTGGCTGTGGATCTTGTGATAAAACTTTCTTCATGAGGCTCTGAGTGGTAACGGCAAGTTTCTGTCGGCTTTCTCCCCAAGGATATTAAGGTGCTGCCACCTCTTCTGATAATACCCTGGTCTCTCTCAATCCTGCGTGATCCTGGTTGTGGAGTTTTTTCAACGATTGTATCTTCCTTCTGTGGGTCTCAGATCCAGACTCGTTGACCTCTGCTGAATATGGGAGGAACTTGCCTACTTGGTTGACCCAAAGACTCTTTGAAGCTCAGTTATGTTCCTGGGTTGTGGATCAACTGCGATTCCAACGGCTTGCACTTTGTGACCTAGAAACCTGGTCAAAGGTTTGGAGAGTTCACATTTTTCTCTCAATGTTAGGCCTGCATCCTGTAAGACTCTCAGGACGACTCTAACTCTGCGATCATGCTCTTCCCTTGTTGATCCACATATCAGTATGTTGCCCACATGGAATATTACCCCTTCCACACCCTCTAGAATGTGAGACATTGTTCGCTGAAAAATACCTGAAGCAAACTCCATTCCAAAGGGCAATCTATTAAAACAATGATGACCGAATGGTGTTATAAATGTGGTGAGCAATCCGGATTCTTTGTCCAGACGTGTCATGTGAGTGTTCCTTTAAGAAAGGTTTTGATTTACCACATGACTTGCAGCACGGCTTGAGTGATGTCATTTGTGGGTGGAGCTGGGCTGTGGCTGTCAGGTGAGGGGGGGGGGGCTTAGTTTTCTGGTTTCATTTCCGGTTTGTTGGTTTGGACTGCAGAAGAAGACTGCAGTGTTGGAAAGCACGGAGTTAAGCTGCAGGAAGTCTTCCCTGTTTTATTTTAAAGCTGTTCCAGTGAACTGAAAGCACATTGGGTGCGGCAAACTGCCTTGGTAACATTAAAGATAAGAGTTGCTTTCCGGGAGGAGTTTGGAATCTGCTGGTTGAAAACGGGACCAGAATCTCAGGGAAAGGACCAGTCCCATTGGAGTGAGATTACAGTGTGCTGGGCCACGCCCTTGAAAGGGGTTTTGCTTTGTTGGATTTTGTATTGAATTGGAACAGCTAAGGGGATTCATTAAGAGTTATATACATTGATTACTGTAGCTGTTGTTGATTTTTCATGTTTATAATTTATAACCAATTCTTGCTGTGTTTTATATATGTTAACTACATTCTTATATAGATTACATAGAATTTACATAGAATTTACAGTGCAGAAGGAGGCCATTCGGCCCATCGAGTCTGCACCGGCTCTTGGAAAGAGCATCCTACCCCCTACCCAAGGTCAACACCTCCACCCTATCCCCATAACTCAGTAACCTCACCCAACACTAAGGGCAATTTTGGACACTAAGGGCAATTTATCATGGCCAATCCACCTAACCTGCACATCTTTGGACTGTGGGAGGAAACCGGAGCACCCGGAGGAAACCCACGCAGACACGGGGAGGATGTGCAGACTCCGCGCAGACAGTGACCCAGCGGGGAATCGAACCTGGGACCCTGGAGCTGTGAAGCGATTGTGCTAACCACAATGCTACCGTGCTTCTTTGTTTAGTAAACTTAGTAAACTTTGTTTTGATAAAGGCGCCGAGGAAGTCTGATGAATCACACCTGAAGTCTAACCAAATTCAATATAAAAGTTATAGTTCAGGAGAGCTTCGTAATACACTTTGGAGTTTCTACGCCCTGGCCCATAACAAGAGGCAACTGCCAAAATACACTGTGTGGATCTAATTTGTTAAATAAAATACTCTTGCCTAGATTGACAAGCCCCTCATTGAGCTCTTAGGCTGGACCTCATATGACACTGATTTATTTAGCTGAGGTAAATCCTCGCGGATTTTCATAGAGCCGGTTAGTTTTGGGACCTTTCCTGAATACTATTCTGTTGACATGGTAACCAGTGGGATAACCCCTTGCTGCTGCATCTTTTCACTTTTACCCTTGACTTTGTTGAAGAGTGGGTGAGGAATTTCCTTGGTGTGAAGAGGAAAATTGGTTTACCGTCAGCTGATGTAGTGTGAGATGGTGGTCGGTCATTAACACCCCCAGGGCCTGTAAACATGTTTGGAAATTCATTCCAGTTCTGGTCAGCAACTGCATCCACTTTATAGTTGAATTTGGGTTTTGGGCAACGCCTTCTGCACTCTTCGTTTTGAAAGACTGGACGGTTCAAAGAATTCTGTCTTTATGCTTCAGCTTAGCCGGGAGTTGGGCCTTTGACAGAATCACAGAATCTACAGTGCAGAAGGAGGCCATTCGGCCCATCGAGTCTTGGAAAGAGCACCGTCCCCAAGGCCACGTCCCCACTCCATCCCCATAACCCCACCCAACACTAAGGGTCATTTTTGGCTACTGAAGGCAATTTATCACTGCGAATCCACCTAATCTGCACATCTTTGGACTGTGGGAGGAAACCGGAGCATGCGGAGAAACCCACGCAGACTCAGGGAGAATGTGCAGACTGCACAGACAGTGACCCAAGCCGGGAATCGAACCTGGAACCCTAGAGCTGAGAAGCAATTGTGATAACCATTGTGCTACCCTATTGCTAACGTGCTGCCCTATAAACCATGCTGACATTTAAAGTTACCCCACCAGGACCGGATAATTTGACCGCGAAGAGTTGTAATTTAATCTGTTTGGGCAATGTGATTTAAGCTTATAAAACAGAAACCCCTGCTCCTGTGTCTAGTTTAAAACTCTTAAAAAAAACATTTTTCTTTGGAATTTTCACCTTTTACAGAAATCACATCAAACAAAACAAAAGAAACCAAAAAGGATAGCCATAGTTTACAATGTACAACAGGTACAGCTCTCAACAATAGTCAATGCAAGAATAGGAACAATAAAACACGATAAATGAGGGATTAAATGCCCAACAAATTCCCTTCACAGATACAAGACCTGTCTAAACCAGAACAGGAAACAGGCAACATCACAGACCCACTTTGTTCCCATAGATACAAAACAACATGGCAGAAGGAATAAAACAAACTCCTAAGAACCCCAGAGCAAAATGGGAAATTGACTAACTCTGACAGCACGAGTTACACTCCTTTCCAGGCCCAGGTTGGTATAGGCAGCCATGATATAACCACAGGATAGCGAGGGGAGGACCAGGAACCGGGGAGGACCAGGCACCACACAGTCTCAAATCTCAACCAAGTGCCTCCCACAGAGAGAAAAAAAGGATACATCCATCCAAGAAGCAGCAGGATACTGATCCCCAATCCTGGAGCCGAGCCTGCCCTAACCTGGCACTGTCACCAAAACGGAACCCAGGAGAACTAAGCCCCAAGGATTCCCATCGCACCCGGCAGTCGGATCAGGAGAACGACTGACTCGACCCGAAAGGGAGCCACATCAGTCCCAGTCCCCAACAGGATAACCCACCGTCTGTCTGGGCCTGGATAAGGAAAGGTGCTGAACACAAATAAGAGACTAACTCACACTGGGGGGACCTTCCTCGAACAAAGCGAGGACAGAACTAAACCTAGCAACCCCATCCCTCCTCCCGCTCCAGCTCTGCTCCTCCTCCCACCTGGGATACATTCGGATAAAGAGATTGTGCACAGATCCCAATCTCAACATTCAGCATAACGTGATATAAACTTCTTAAATCAGGATAACCAATGGTGCAAGATGTCACACCCAAATCATTTACTTCCCTGCAAGAAAATATAGTGACAACATCAAATGACATATTGTGGGGGGGAGGGTGGGGGGGGAGGGGGGGGGGGGCGGGGGGGGGGGGGGGAAGAATAGTATAATTATCAGGGAGCCACGTCCAGGATGACAACTGAGATGCGAGGCCGTCATCAGGAGAAGTTCGAAGGAAGTACAATCAAGGATAAATCAGGAGCAAAAATGGTGAGCAATCCTCAGGATCATCCAGGGATTCCAACGATTGAAGCACAAAACCTCATAGCTTCCACGATGGCATCGCACCCGAACCCAGACGGTCACCAAGTGTCTCGACTCAATAGTGCGGAATCACTGACCAACCGATCTCGGAACATGGTAACAACTATGCAAACCAAGAAAAATTGTAAAAGAAATGTGCGCATAGATTAAAAAAATTAGGTTGAAAGGTGAGCAGATCCCACAAAAATACAGCCACTCCCGCGCTCAAATCACAAGACTCCCCCCCCCCCCCCCCCCCCCCCCGGCCATCCACTTCAAATTAATAAATTAATCACTCCAATATTTGTTTTCAGTATCATTTACCTTCCCTCGACAGATTAGCTTTTTTTCTTGTTGTTCTTCCACTTCTTCTATGTGGCTCCATTTTGACATATTCTCATGTTATCCCTCCAGGTTGTCAACATTTTTGAGTGACAAACAGTTTTGAAATGGCTGATTTTCCCACAGTTGTGGCGATCAGTCTCAGCAGAGAGACATTTCAAAATGGCGGCTGACGTGCTTTCCCCCATTTTATTGGGCTTTAGGCTTTTGCTTGCCTTCTCTCCTGTGATCTACAAAGTGAATGGTCTCACTAGATCTTCACCGTGGGTCCTCTCCTTCCCATGGGCAAACACTCTATTCTGCCTCCTGGGTTCTGTTTGGCTGGTGCTCTTCACTGTTTCTGCTGGTGTTAACTCCTCTCTTGTCTGTAACCAGATCTGATAATGTTTCATCTGGAACTCCGACTATGCAAATCATCTCATCCTTCAAGATTCCATAATCACAGATCCCTGCCAGACATAATTGATGAACGACTCCGTGCTTTCACCTGGTCTTGTTATCATTTATTAAATTGAACCCTCCCGAATATTAAATTCTGGCGGATGCTAAAATAAGAGTCAAAAGTCTTCAGGACTTCCTCATAAGAAGTTGAAGTCCCATCAACCTCCTACCTTGCTATCATGTCATCAGCAATAGAACCTCCTGTTTAAAGCAGTGTACTGACCTGGTCTTTTTGATCTTTTTTGTGTAATCCTGAAGAAGCAGTTCTGAACCCTTTATCTCCAGTTGTCCGGTTTCTGTGCCTGTTGTGAGCCTCCTGCACTCTGAAATGAATCTGGGAGCGGGAGTGTGGGTTCCAGGCTTGTTGCTTTGTCCCTGTGCTCCCTGCTTTCCGGTCTCCGGGCCTGCGTCTCAGCTTGCATCCATTGCTCCTGCGATGTTCTGACGTCTTGGTGAATCTTAATTTTCTGTGTTGTCCTTCCTGGATCTCTTTTATTGCCAGCCCTGTATCTTCTTTTTAAGGCTTGCTGAGTCTTTTATTCGCTACCGCCTTGTTTTATGTGTCGTCCGGGTCAGGACAGGAGTCCTGGCGATTGCCTATTCTTCCAAAGTATGCTGCTCAAGTCTGGAGTTTCTCAAAGCCTGTTAATCTTTATTTACAGCAAGTATTTACACAGTTGGACCCCAACACAAGGTTGTATCTCGTCCTCCTTCCAAATCTCTTAATCTGACGTCATTATTACATCAGCATCATTTGCATTTCTGTTTACAGATGTCACCTCAAAACCTCACAAGGCTTTGACTTTGGAAAACCTGACTAAACTATGGAGCAGATAATGACATTTAGCATGGTAGCATAATGGTTAGCACAGTTACTTCACAGGTCCAGGGTCCCTGGTTCGATTTTCGGCTTGGGTCACTGTCTGTGCGGAATCTGCACATCCTCCCCGTGTGTGCGTGGGTTTCCTCCGGGTGCTCCGGTTTCCTCCCACAGTCCAAAGATGTGCGGGTTAGGTGGATTGGCCATGATAAATTGCCCTTAGTGTCGAAAAAGGTTAAGTGGGGGTTACTCGGTTACGGGGGTGGGGGATGGTTTAGCACAGTGGGCTAAACAGCTGGCTTGCAATACAGAACAATGCCAGCAGCATGGGCTAAATTCCCATACTGGCCTCCCTGAACAGGCGCCGGAATGTGGTGACTAGGGGCTTTTCACAGTAACTTCATTGAAGCCTACTTATGACAAAAGTGATTATTATTATTATATACGTGGGCTTGAGTAGGGTGCTCTTTGTAAGGGCCGGTGCAGACTCGATGGGCAGAATAGCCTCCTTCTGCACTGTAAATTCTATGACTCTATGTCTATTTTGACCCCGACTCAAATTTGAGGGCGACATCCTGGAGTTACGTTTGCTTTACATTGAACTAGTGCGAGAACTTGACACAAGAGTGTGGAGGGACAGAGGGATTTTGGGGTCCACGTACATCGATCCCTCAAAGTTGCCACCCAGGTTGATAGAGTTGTTAAGAAGGCGTGTGGTGTGTTGGCTTTCATTAACAGGGGGATTGAGTTTAGGAGCCGTGAGGTTTTGCTGCAAAACCCTGGTTAGACCACACTTGGAATATTGTGTCCAGTTCTGGTCGCCTCATTATAGGAAGGATGTGGATGATTTGGAGAAGGTGCAGAGGAGATTTACCAGCATGCTGCCTGGACTGGAGGGCATGTCTTATGAAGAAAGGTTGAGGAGCTAGGGCTTTTCTCACTGGAGCGAAGAAGGCAGAGAGGTGGCTTGATAGAGGTGTACAAGGTGATGAGAGGCATGGATAGAGTGGATAGCCAGAGACTTTTCCCCAGGGTGGAAATGGCTGTCACAAGGGGAATAATTTTAAGGTGATTGGAGGAGGGTATAGGGGAGATGTCAGAGGGAGGTTCTTTACACAGAGAGTGGTGGGTGTGTGGAATGCACTGCCAGAAGAGGTGTTGGAGTCAGAGTCATTAGGGACATTTAAGCGACTCTTGGACAGGCACATGGACAGCAGTAAATTGAAGGGGTGTAGGTTAGGTTCATCTTAGATTAGGATAAATGGTCGGCACAACATTGTGGGCCGAAGGGCCTGTACTGTGCTGTACTGTTCTATGTTGTATGCATTGAAGCTGTGTTGACAACGTCTGGCCCTAAAACCATGTGAAGGAATACTGGGTCAGTATTATACTACATTTTTGATTCAAACATTGAAAACGACTGTAAGAATTATTTTCTTAAACAATTGTTGATATAATGATAATTATCTCAACAAAACATTTGCGTTCCCCCAATTCTAATGATCAGTTAAATTACTGAAGAAATGTATTTATTTTTGCCGAAGAGCTGTCTGTGACAAATAACATGATGAATTTTATAGGAGAACACATCATTTGGATATTGTTTCCGAAAAATAAAGCTGCAATCTGAATTCAATTCAGAATGAGTTACGACATCGCATGAGATTGCTTTGCCTACACAGTCAAAGCCACTTAAGCTAATGTTCGGTATAATTACCGTTCTGTATTTTGGGCAGTGCAGGTAGCCTGTTCCATGCTTAGGATAAAACATCAAATATTGGCATTTCTATACCTCACAGGGTTGAAATTTCAAGTTACAAATGTGGGCCGCTTGTATTTTCAAGTTTATGGAATATTTTGAAATATTTTGGAAACCAATCCCTAACCTGACTAAACCTGATTGAAACCATTAAGATCCTCAGGGGTATTGACAGGGTGGATGTGGGAGGATGTTGCCTCTTGGCGGAGAATCTAGAACGAGGGGTCGCCGTTTAAGATCAAGTGGTCCCTCATTTAAGTCGGAGATGAGGAGAAATCTTTTACTCTTGAAAGGCAGCGGAAGCAGGGTCTTTGAATATTCTTAAGGCAGAGTCAATGGCGTCTTGTTTAATGAGTGGGTGACAGGTTATCGGGTGCTAGGCAGGAATGTGAGGTTGGAGGGTGGCGTGGTGACGTAGTGGTTAGCACTGCAGCCTCATGGCGCCGAGGACCCGAGTTCGATCCCGGTCCTCGGTCACTGACCGTGTGGAGTTTGCACATTCTCCCCGTGTCTGCGTGGGTCTCACCCCCACAACCCAAAGATGTGCAGGGTAGGTGGATTGGCCACGCTAAATTGCCCCTTAATTGGAAATTTTTAAAAAAAAACTTTCAAAGGAATGTGGGGTTGGGGTTATAATAAAAATACTAGGCTCGAGGGGCTGAGTGGCCATGTCCTGATCCTAATTCGTATGTTCGCCTGTATGTTCGTGAACTCTAATCTAACCCTACCCTAACCCTAACCTCATCCAATCCTGACGCGAATGATGTTTCTCCTTGGAATATTGGCCAAATGTTTGAATTGGATCTCTGTCAAATGTGCAATCTGCAGTAATTATTTAAATGTTGTTGCCTTAGCTCCAACCTTGGAGCAGAAAGGATATCAGCAAGGTCTAACTAGATCTCCAGTGTGCGGACGGACACCGAGATGTGAAAATTAGGATGAGTTGGTAACAGAAGCAAAGGTCCAGCAAGTGGAATTGTCCAGTCTGAGATAGAAACCAATGTTCCAGATCTTTTTTTTGGGAGGGGAGGAATGGGTAATTTATAGTCTTAGAGTCATAGAGGCCGACAGCACAGGAAAGGCCCTTGGACCCATACCTCTGCACCAATCAACCATTCTAATCCCATTTTCCAGCACTTGGCCCAGAGCCTTGTCTGCCCTGGCATCGCAAGTGCACAGCTAAATACTGGTTAAATGTTCTGAGGGTTTCTGCCTCCATCCTTTCAGGCAGCGAGTTCCAGACTCCCACCACCCTCTGGGTGAAAAGGTTTTTCCTCACATCCCCTCTAAACCTCCTGCCCTTACCTTAAATCTCTGCCCTCTGGTCATTGATCCTTCCATCAAGGGGAAAATTTTGTTTTTGTCTCTCTATCCATGGGCGAAATTCTCCGACCCCCCCGCAGGGTCGGAGAATCGCCCGGGGCCGCCGAAAATCCTGCCCCCGCCGTGGCAGAAATTCTCCGCCACCCGGGAATTGGCGGGGGCGGGAATCGCGCCGATCGGCGAACCCCCTGCGGTGATTCTCCGGCCCGCGATGGGCCGAAGTCCCGCCGCTGGGAGGTCCCTCCCGCCGCCGTGGTTTGAACCACCTCTGGTGGCGGCGGGATCGGCGGCGCAAACGGGCCCCCGGGGTCCTGGGGGGGGGGCGCGGGGCGATGGGACCCCGGGGGGTGCCCCCACGGTGGGCAGGCCCATGATCGGGACCCACCGATCGGCGGGCAGGCCAGTGCCGTGGGGGCACTCTTTCTCTTCCGCCGCCACCACTGCCTCCACCATGGCGGAAGCGGAAGAGAATCCCCCAGCGCGCATGCACCGGTGGTGATGTCAGCGGCAGCTGACGCACGGGCGCATGCGCGAACCGGCGAAGGCCTTTCGACCAGCCCCGACACCGGCCGACGGGCGTCAAAGGCCGTTGTATCGGTTTTGGCGCCAGTCGGCGTGGTGCCAGCCGCTCCGGCGCGGGCCTAGCCCCTCAATGTGAGGGCTTGGCCCCTAAAGGTGCGGAGAATTCCGCACCTTTGGGGAGGCCCGATGCTCCGCCACTCCGCTACGCCGGGACCCCCCGCCCCGCCGGGTAGGGGAGAATCCTGCCCTATGTCCCTCATAATGTTACACATCTCAATTATGTTCCCCCCTCAGTCTCCTCTGCTCCAAGGAAAACAACCCCAGTCTATCCAATCTCTCTTCATAACTAAAACTCTTCAGCCCAGGCAACATCCTGGTAAATCTCCTCTGCACCCTTTCCAGTGCTATCACCTCCCTCCTATAATGTGCATTCTCGAACTGCAGACAATATGCTCGCTGTGGCATAATGTTTTATACAGTTCCAGCATAACCTACCTGCTCTTAAACTCTGTACCTTGGCTGATAAAGACAAATATACCATATGCTTTCTTAACCACTGTATCCACCTGTCCTGGTAATTAAGGGACTGGTGTATATGCGCACCAAGGTCTCTCTGACCCTCGGTCTTTTCAGTTATCATGTATTGCCTTGCCTTGTTTACCCTGCCCAAGTGCATCACCTCACACTTTTCCGGATTGAATTCCATGTGCCACTGATCAGCTGATCTGATCAGCCCGTCTATATCCTCCTACAATCTAAGGCGATCCTTAGATTGTAGGAGGATATCTATTCCTTTCATAGTAATTCTTGAAGTGGACCTGGACACCCCCACGTGAGATACATGACAGGGCATGAATGCAGCATAATCAATATAGTAACTATTCAGAAGTGGTTCACTTACAATTCAAGACATCACTTGACTGGTGGCAGACATCTTTGGTCAGTTTCTTTTCTTGTCTTTAAATTGAAGGTCCCCTTTGAACAGTTTTGTATGTTTTTGGTTAGCTGGTGAACTTACAGGGAGATATCGCTCAGTGACAATTTCCTGTTGTCATGACGCCTGTCATTACCTCATTGATGTTTGTGCGATTTTGATGTGGGAAAATTAGTTTCTGCATTTTGCTACATTACAACACTTACTTCACTGGTTGTGAAATACTTTGGGACTGAGGATGTGAGCGACACTACAGAAATACAAGTTATTTTTCCTTTATTATGACAACAGGGGGTAAATTTTCTGTTCGCACCTGCAGCTGGAACCATCACAGGCGTGATGGGAAGTTTGATGGATCGTTTAATGGTCCGTTGGGCGCAGGTGGGAATTTCCAGTTTCTGAGTGGGCGCGACTGGAAAATCCCACGCCCCAAGTAATTATTTAAATGGAATTTGGAAATTTGAATATTTTCAAACCATGAAGCTGTTTTATTTAAATGGGATTAAAGTGAAATTTGGGACCTTTGACTAAAAATTGTTTAGATTGTGAAAAAACATTTTGACTTCGCTGGTAGATTATTACAGGCAGCATCTAAAAGTGCTGTAAAAACAGCATTTGAAAGGAACTCATTCTGGGAGCCAAAATTACAAAAGGAACTAGATTCAATCTTGAATCGCTCACGGGTTTTAGTCTTTGAACTCCCCCTGCTTGAACATGATCTAACATCTCGTGATTTCAAAGTTTTCCAACAGGAACTAATTTCTTGCGATCTTCCAGCATATACATTTCCATCAAATCATTGTATCAGATCCTTTCATTATTGCCACGTCTCTCCATGATTCATCTTTGTGTCTCCTTGATAAATGATGTTAGATGGCCTGCAACAGCTTTGGAGTCCTTTCATTATTTTCAGCAGTGTCGTCAGGAGATCTGTCTCTGTTGGAATATAGAACAGCAAGTCATCTGTCAGATGTTGGAACATGTAATTTAACATTAAAATAATCTGACAGCTGCGCTGAATTAATACTTTGATGCATACAAAATGGAAAAAGGCAAGGTGACTTTCAAAATCATTGACTTTTCCAACAAAGCCATTTCATTATGAAGGTTGGTTGCAATTGCTGTATTTCATTTGCAAACTTTCCCTGGATGATTATTAATCGACAATTAATCTTCCTTTCTAACATGACAAAGCAAATATTTTACTTTCTTCAAATCTCAGAAATATTCTTATGAAATTAACTTGTCTCTTCTGTAGGACTCGTCTTCCTCAGAGTCAGTACTGTGAGCGTTCCTATCTCCATTAAGGATACTATGAATAATGGAGGGGGGGAGATATGATCTATCATGAATTGTGAAGACCATGGTTTATTCAGTTTTCATCCACCTTTCTCTGAAACTCACAACACCGCTGAATGTGTTTAATCACATGTTGAATATGTGAAATGCGGTTTCATAGTTTCAATTGAAACCAGAATGATCCATGTGTGACCTGGTTGCCGTTCCTCATGCTTTCTCCATGGAACACCTCTCAGCTTGGAACAACACTGCCGGATCGCCATCCTGGGTGGATCTCAGTGGATCCCAACAGTGGGATCAATTTGGATTTGGCACGTCTGTCTTTTGTACTTGCTGGAGTCACATATAAAAGTCTCCATTCTTGATCTCCGTGTACTGGAACAAAGAACAAAGAACAATACAGCACAGGAACAGGCCCTTCGGCCCTCCAACCCTGTACCGGTCATGATACTAACCTTGGCAAAAACCCCCAGCATTTCCCTCAGTGCCGTATCCCTCTGAACCCATCCTATCCATGTGTTTTTCAAGATGCCTTTTGAACGCCGTTAATGTATCTGATCTCACAACTTCCCCTGGCAACGCGTTCCAGGCACTCACCACCCTCTGTGTAAAAACCCTGCCTCGCACATCTCCTCTAAACTTTGCCCCACGGACCTTAAACCGAAGCCCCCTGGTGACTGACCCCTCCACCCTGGGAAAGAGTGCCTGCTTATCCACCCTATCCATGCTCCTTATAATCTAGTAGATCTCTATCAGGTCACCTCTCAATCTCCGTCATTTTAATGAAAACAGTGGGAGTTCAATCAGCCTCTCCACATAGCTAACACTCTCTAGACCAGGCAACATCCTGGTAAACATCCTCTGCACCCTCTCCAAAGTATCCACATCCTTTTGGTAATGTGGCGACCAGAATTGTGCGCAATATTCCAAGTGTGGCCTTACCAAGGTTCTATACAACTGTAGCATGACTTGCCAGTTTTTATGCCCCGATACACTAACACCAGGAAAGTCAGTAACGAGAGCGCATAAACTCAAGATGGTTGGCAGAAGAACCATGGGGAAATTAAAGAGAATTCTTTTGCAAAGCAAATTATTGTTCTATTGGAATCCCAGAATGGTTATAACACAGAAGGAGGTCATTTGGCCCGTCAAGTATGTGCTGGCCCTCTAAAGGAGCAATTCACCTAGTGCCACTCCCCCACCTTCTCCCTGTAGCCCTGCACATTCTTCCTTCTCAGGTAATCATCCAACTCCCTTTTGAATGCCTTGGTTGAAGCAGCCTTGTGAGGGTGACGCTGAGCGACTTCAGACGGACATTGACAAGTTGGCCAAATGGGCAGACACCTGGCAGATGAATTTCAATGCAGTGAATTGTGAGGTAATGCATTTTGGTAGAAGAAACAATAAAGGAGACAATATAGGATCAATGGTACAACATTGAGGGGAGTACAGGAGCAGAGGGACCTTGGGGTTCAAGTGACCAGACAAGTTGAAACAGTTGTTAAGAAGGATTATAGCATCCTTGGGTTTATAAATAGAGGCATAGACTATAAAAACAAGGAAGCGATGCGACAACTCTACAAATCATTGGTCAGACCGTATTTGGAATATTGTGTTCAGTTCTGGGCACCTTATTTAAGGAAGGATGTTAAAGCCCTGGAGAGAATGCAGAGGAGATTTACTAGAATGATACCAGCAATGGGGAATTTTAGATACAAGGAAAGATTGGGGAAATTGGGCTTGTTCTCCTGGAACAGAGAAGATTTAAAAAAAATAAATAATTTTTATTCAAATTTTTCAACAACAAATTTTCTCCCAACAATAAAATAAACAAGGCATAGAAAAAACAGGAAGAAAAGCCCCTCCCCCCCCAATACAAAGCAATAAATTAATAACAAAAAAGAAAGTAACAAACATATAGTTGCAAAAACAAACCCCCTTAACAAACCCATAATCCCCCCCCCCCCGGTTGCTGCTGAAGTTGACCACCCCCTAACACTCCGCCAGGAAATCAAGAAAAGGCTGCCACCGCCTGAAGAACCCAGGCACCGACCCCCTCAGGGCAAACTTGACCCTCTCCAGTTTAATGAACCCGGCCACGTCGTTACTCCAGGATTCCAGGCTCAGGGGCTTTGCGTCCCTCCACTGTAAAAGAATCCTACGCCGGGCTACTAGAGATGCAAAGGCCAGTGTACCGGCCTCTCTCGCCTCCTGCACCCCCGGCTCCGATGCTACCCCAAAGATAGCGAGCCTCCAGCCCGGTTCCACCCTGGACCCCACCACCTTGGACAAGGTACCCGCCACCCCCTTCCAAAACCCCTCCAACGCCGGACACGCCCAGAACATGTGGGTGTGATTCGCCGGGCCTCCTGAACACCTCCCTCATCTGTCCTCACCCCCAAAGAACCGGCTCAGCCTGGCCCCAGTCATATGCACCCTATGCAGCACCTTCAGATGAATTAAGCTGAGCCGTGCGCAAGAAGAGGACGAGTTCACCCTCCCCAGGGCGTCCGCCCACGTCCCCTCATCGATCTCTTCCCCTAGCTCCTCCTCCCACTTCGCTTTCAGCTCTTCCACCGAGGCCTCCTCCCCCTCCTGCATCACCTGATAGATTGCAGAGATCCTACCCTCACCCACCCACGTCCCCGAGAGCACCCTATCCTGTACCCCCCTAGGCAGCAGCAGCGGGAACTCCGCCACCCGCCGCTTAACAAACGCCCTAATCTGCATATACCTGAAAGCATTCCCGGGGGGAGGCCCCACTTCCCCTCCAACTCCTCTAAAGTCGCAAACTTCCCATCGAGGAAAAGGTCCCCCATCCGCCTGATGCCTGCCCTGTGCCAACTCAAAAACCCACCATCCATTCTCTCTGATGCAAACCGGTGGTTGCCCCGTATCGGGGCCCACACAGAGGCCTTCACTTCCCCCCTATGCCGCCTCCACTGCCCCCACATTTTGTGGGAAGCCACCACTACCGGACTCGTAGAGTACCTTGCCGGAGGGAGTGGGAGCGGGGCTGTCACCAATGCCTCCAAACTCGTACCCACACAGGACGCCACCTCCAACCTCTTCCATGCAGCACCCTCCCCCTCCATCACCCACCTACGAATCATTGCCACATTCGCAGCCCAGTAATAACCCCACAGGTTGGGCAATACCAAGCCGCCTACCTCCCTGCCTCGCTCCAGGAATACCCTCCTCACTCTCAGGGTCTTCCGCGCCCACGCAAACCCCAGAATACTCTTATTAACCCTCCTAAAGAAAGCCTTCGGAATCAAGATGGGGAGGCACTGGAAGAGAAACAAAAACCTCGGGAGCACCGTCATCTTAACTGACTGGGCCTTACCCGCCAAAGAGAGTGGCAGCGCGTCCCACCTCCTAAACTCCTCCTCCATCTGTTCCACCAGCCTCGAAAAGTTTAGCCTATGTAGGGCCCCCCAGCTCCTAGCTATCTGGACCCCAAGATATCCAAAGCTCCTCTCTGCCCTCTTCAACGGGAGCTCTCCTATCTCCCTCTCCTGGTCCCCCAGGTGCAGCACAAACAGCTCACTCTTCCCCACGTTGAGCTTATAGCCCGAAAAGTCCCCAAGTATCCTCAACACCTCTGGCATCCCCCCCGCCGGATCCGCGATGTACAACAGTAAATCATCCACGTACAGCGACAACCGGTACTCCTCCCCCCCCCCCCCCCTCCTTCCCCCCGCACAATCCCCTTCCAGTTCTTCGAATCACTCAGCGCCATGGCCAGGGGTTCAGTCGCGAATGCGGAGACAAGGGCCTCGTCCACTGGGATAGCCGAACGTCCTCTGACCTCCTCCCATTCGTCCCCACACTCGCTACCGGGGAGGTATACAGCAGCCTAACCCAGCTGATGAATCCCTCACCAAACCCAAACTTCCTCAGCACTTCCCACAGGTAACTCCACTCCACCCTTTCGAAGGCTTTCTCCGCATCCATCGATGCTGCTATTTCCGCCTCCCCATCTGCCGACGCCATCATCATAACATTAGGAAGCTGCCGTACATTGACATTCAGCTGCCTCCCCTTCACAAACCCCGTTTGGTCCTCATGGATAACCAGCGGGACCACATCTTCCACCCTCCTGGACAGTATCTTAGCCAACAACTTTGCATCCATGTTGAGGAGCGAAATCGGCCTGTAAGACCCACACTGGAGGGGGTCCTTATCCCGCTTCAGGATCAGTGAGATTCTTGCTCTAGACATCGTCGGGGGCAGAGCCCCCCCCACCCTCGCCTCATTCAGGGTCCTCACTAGCAGCGGGCCTAGATCTGAAAACTTCTTATAAAACTCCACCGGGAACCCGGCAGGTCCCGGTGCTTTCCCTGTCTGCATGCTCCCCAGCGCCTCCATCAGCTCCTCCAACTCGATTAGGGCCCCCAGACCCTCCACCCGCTCCTCCTCCACTCTTGGGAACTCCAGCTTATCCAGAAAGTGGTCCATTCCACCCATCTCCCTAGGGGGCACCGACTGGTACAGCCCCTCGTAAATGGATCTGAACACCCCATTAATGTCCCTAGCACCCCGCACCAGGTTCCCTCCTGCATCTGTGACTCCCCCTATCTCTCTCGCTGCCTCCCGCTTCCGGAGCTGGTGGGCCAGCATCCGACTTGCCTTCTCCCCATACTCATATACCGCCCCCTGCGCCCTCCTCCACCGCGCCTCCGCCTTCCGGGTGGTCAGTATATCAAACTCCGCTTGGAGACTGTGACGCTTCCTCAAAAGCCCCTCCTCCGGGACATCCGCATACCTCCTGTCCACCCTTACCATTTCTTCCACCAGCTTCTCCCTCTCAACCCTCCCCCCCCCCTCCTTGTGCGCCCAAATGGATATAGCTCCCCTCTAGCCACCGCCTTCAAAGCCTCCCAGACCACCCCAACTTGCACCTCCCCATTGTCATTAGCTTCCAAATACCCCTCTATGCACCTACGGACCCGCCCATACACTTCCTCCTCTGACAGAAGCCCCACATCTAACCTCCACAGCGGGCGCTGATCCTTCCCCTCCCCCAGCTCCAGGTCCACCGAATGCGGAGCGTGGTCAGATATGGCTATGGCCGAATACTCCGCCCCCACCACACTCGGGATTAGCGCCCTACTGAGGACAAAAAAGTCAATCGGGAATAAGCCTTGTGGACATGGGAGAAAAAGGAAAACTCCCTACCCCCTCCCGGCCTCAAAAACCTCCAAGGGTCTACCCCTCCCATCTGATCCATAAACCCCCTCAGCACTGAGGCCGCCGCCGGCCTCTTACCCGTCTTAGACCTCGAACGATCCAGGGCTGGATCCAACACAATATTAAAATCCCCTCCCAAGATCAAACCCCCTGTCTCCAGGTCCGGGATCCGGCTCAACATTCGCCACATGAAACCTGCATCGTCCCAGTTGGGGGTGTACACATTAACCAGAACCACCCTCTCCCCTTCAAGCCTACCACTCACCATTACGTATCTGCCACAGCTATCTGCCACCACACTCTACACCACAAACGACAAGCTCTTACCAACTAAAATCGCCACCCCTCGATTCTTCGCATCTAGCCCCGAGTGAAACACCTGCCCCACCCAGTCTCTTCTCAGTCTCACCTGATCGGCCACCTTAAGGTGCGTCTCCTGGAGCATAGCCACGTCCGCTCCCAGCCCCCTCAGGTGCGCCAAGACCCGGGACCGCTTCACCGGTCCATTCAGCCCCCTCACGTTCCATGTGACCAGCCAAATCTGGGGGGTCTTCCCCCTCCCTCAGCGCCAGTCAGCCATAGCTCTCCCTCAGCTCACCACGTGCCCGCAGAACCCCCCAGGCCCGTTCCCCACGGTGGCAGACCCCCCCCCCCCAACCCCCCCCCCCCCATCACATGCAGTTCCCCTTCGGCCCCTCCAGCAGCAACCCGGTACCCCCCCCCCCCCCCAAAGCTAGGACCCCCCCTAGCTGTGTAATCCCTTCCATCGTACTTCCGTAAGTCAGCCGACTCCTGCTGACCCCGGCTGCTCCCACCGCCCCAACAACCCCCCCCCCCCCCCCCCCCCCCCCCATGCAACACAACCACCACACCCCCTCCCAGTGCCGGCCCCGCCCACTACTCCTCCAGCGCGGTAAGAAAGCCCGCGCTTCCATCCCAAACCCCGCCCCCCCCCCCCCCCGACCCAACACGCGGGAAAAAGAAGGGCGCTTGTCCCAACGGGCCCGCGAACAGCGCCCCAGCCCTCCACCAGTGAAAAACAAGAAAGCACCAGAATAACTAAATAACAGCCCCAAAAGGCGAAAGAGCAAAAAAGCAAAAAGGCATCAACAAACACAACCAGAAAAGCGAAAGGATACCCAGGAGGACAAGGCCTCCGGACAGTGTACATCAGTCCCCAGCCCCCCAGTCCTCAGTTCGAGTCCAGCTTCTCTGCCTGGACGAAGGCCCAGGCCTCCTCCGGGGAATCGAAGCAAAGTTGGTGATCTTGATACGTGACCCAGAGGCGAGCCGGCTGTAACAGGCCAAACTTCACCTCCTTCTTGTGAAGCACTACTTTCGTCCGATTAAAACCAGCCCTTCTCTTCGCCTCTTCCGCACTCCAGTCCTGATAGATCCTGATCTCTGTGTTCTCCCACTTGCTGCTCCTTTCCTTCTTTGCCCACCTCAGCACACAATCACGGTCAACGAAGCGGTGAAAACGGACCAGCACCGCCCTAGGCGGCTCCTTCAGCCTGGGCTTCCTCAACAGCACTCGATGGGCACCCTGCAGCTCCAAGGGCCCCTGGAACGACCCCGCGCTCATTAACGAGTTCAGCATCACGGCCACATAGGCCCCCAAGTTTGAACTTTCCAGCCTCTCCGGGAGGCCCAGGATCCGCAAGTTCTTCCGACAGGAGCGGTTCTCCATTTCCTCCATCCTCGCTAGCCATTTCTTGTGGAGCGCCTCGTGCGACTCCACCTTCACTGCCAGGCCTAGGATTCCATCCTCGTTCTCCGAGGCCTTTTACCGTAACTCTCGGATCTCTGCACCCTGAGCAGTCTGAGTCACCATGAGCTTGTCCAGCGAGGCCTTAAACGGTTCCAGGATCTCAGCCTTCAGCTCTCTGAAGCAGCTCCTGCTGCTCCCGCGCCCACTGCTGCCACACTGCCGGATCCCCGCCCGCCGCCATCTTGTTTTTCCTGCCTCGCACCTTTCTCTGCTCCAAAGCCGATTTTTTGACCGCCCCGCTCCTGGTCCAGTCCATCCACCGGCAGATAAGTGCAGCAGATGTGTTCCCACACCGGGAAAAGTCCAGCCAGCACTGCTACGGGCCCTTAAAAGAGCCTGATAGACCGAAAATAGCGCGAGCCTCCGAACGCGCGGCGTAGCTCCACATCACCGCAACCGGAAGTCCTGGAGCAGAGAAGATTAAACAGTGACCTTATTGAGGGGTTCACAACTCTGAACAATTTTGACAGGACAAAGAAAGATATTTTGTTTCCACCAGTTGTTAAGTCAGTGACCGGGGGTCACAATTTCAAGATGGTCAGCAAGAGAGCTCAGAGTGAGAGGAGGAGAAACGTCTTTACTCAGAGAGTTGTTGGGATTTGGAATGTGCTGCCTGGGAGAGTTGTTGGGGATGGAATGTGCTGCCTGGGAGAGTTGTTGGGGTTTGGAATGCGCTGCCTGGGAGAGTTGTTGGGGATGGAATGTGCTGCCTGGGAGAGTTGTTGGGGTTTGGAATGCGCTGCCTGGGAGAGTTGTTGGGGTTTGGAATGTGCTGCCTGGGAGAGTTGTTGGGGTTTGGAATGTGCTGCCTGGGAGAGTTGTTGGGGTTTGGAATGCGCTACCTGGGAGAGTTGTTGGGGATGGAATGTGCTGCCTGGGAGAGTTGTTGGGGTTTGGAATGAGCTGCCTGGGAGAGTTGTTGGGGATGGATTGCGCTGCGTGGGAGAGTTGTTGGGGTTTGGAATGTGCTGTCTGGGAGAGTTGTTGGGGTTTGGAATGTGCTGCCTGGGAGAGTTGTTGGGGATGGAATGTGCTGCCTGGGAGAGTTGTTGGGGTTTGGAATGTGCTGCCTGGGAGAGTTGTTGGGGTTTGGAATGTGCTGCCTGGGAGAGTTGTTGGGGGTTGGAATGTGCTGCCTGGGAGAGTTGTTGGGATTTGGAATGTGCTGCCTGGGAGAGTTGTTGGGGATGGAATGTGCTGCCTGGGAGAGTTGTTGGGGATGGAATGTGCTGCCTGGGAGAGTTGTTGGGGATGGAATGTGCTGCCTGGGAGAGTTGTTGGGGTTTGGAATGTGCTGCCTGGGAGAGTTGTTGGGGATGGAATGTGCTGCCTGGGAGAGTTGTTGGGGTTTGGAATGCGCTGCCTGGGAGAGTTGTTGGGGTTTGGAATGTGCTGCCTGGGAGAGATGTTGGGGATGGAATGTGCTGCCTGGGAGAGTTGTTGGGGTTTGGAATGTGCTGCCTGGGAGAGTTGTTGGGGTTTGGAATGCGCTACCTGGGAGAGTTGTTGGGGATGGAATGTGCTGCCTGGGAGAGTTGTTGGGGTTTGGAATGAGCTGCCTGGGAGAGTTGTTGGGGATGGATTGCGCTGCGTGGGAGAGTTGTTGGGGTTTGGAATGTGCTGTCTGGGAGAGTTGTTGGGGTTTGGAATGTGCTGCCTGGGAGAGTTGTTGGGGTTTGGAATGTGCTGCCTGGGAGAGTTGTTGGGGGTTGGAATGTGCTGCCTGGGAGAGTTGTTGGGGATGGAATGTGCTGTCTGGGAGAGTTGTTGGGGATGGAATGTGCTGCCTGGGAGAGTTGTTGGGGATGGAATGTGCTGCCTGGGAGGGTTGTTGGGGTTTGGAATGTGCTGCCTGGGGGAGTTGTTGGGGTTTGGAATGTGCTGCCTGGGAGAGTTGTTGGGGATGGAATGCGCTGCGTGGGAGAGTTGTTGGGGTTTGGAATCTCCTCTGAACCCTTTCCAAAGCTTCCACATCCTTCCTATAAGGTGGTGACCAGAACTGCACGCAGTACTCCAGGTGTGGCCGCACCAGAGTTATGTACAGCTGCAGCATGACCTTGTGGTTCCGAAACTCACTCCCCCTGCTTCTAAAGGCTAGCACACCATATGCCTTCTTAACAGCCCTATTAACCTGGGTGGCAACTTTCAGGGATTTATGTACTTGGATGCCGAGATCTCTCTGTTCATCTACACTACCAAGAATCTTGCCATTAGCCCAGTACTCTGCATTCCTGTTACTCCTTCCAAAGTGAACCACCTCAGACTTTTCTGCATTAAACTCCATCTGCCACCTCTCAGCCCAGCTCTGCAGCTTATCTATGTCCCTCTGTATCCCATAACATCCTTCAGCACTATCCACAACTCCACCGACCTTCGTGTCATCTGCAAATTTACTAACCCATCCTTCTACACCCTCTTCCAGGTCATTTATAAAAATGACAAACAGCAGTGGCCCCAAAACAGATCCTTGCGGTACACCACTAGTAACTGAACTCCAGGATGAACATTTGCCATCAACCACCACCCTCTGTCTTCTTTCAGCTAGCCAATTACTGATCCAAACCGCTAAATCACCTTCAATTCCATACTTCCTTATTTTCTGCAATAGCCTACCGTGGGGAACCTTATCAAACGCCTTACTGAAATCCATATACACCACATCAACAGCTTTACCCTCATCCACCTGTTTGGTCACCTTCTCAAAAAACTCAATAAGGTTTGTGAGGCATGACCTACCCTTCACAAAACCGTGTTGACTATCGCTAATCAACTTGTTCTTTTCAAGATGATTATAAACCCTATCTCTTATAACCTTTTCCAACATTTTACCCACAACCGAAGTAAGGCTCACAGGTCTATAATTACCAGGGTTGTCTCTACTCCCCTTCTTGAACAAGGGGACAACATTTGCTATCCTCCAGTCTTCCGGCACTATTCCTGTCGACAAAGACGACATAAAGATCAAGGACAAAGGCTCTGCAATCTCCTCCCTGGCTTCCCAGAGAATCCTAGGATAAATCCCATCTGGCCCAGGGGACTTATCTATTTTGACATTTTCCAAAATTGCTAACACCTCCTCCTTTTGAACCTCAATTCCATCTAGCCTGGTCGACTGAACCTGAGTGTTCTCCTCGACAACATTGTCTTTCTCCAGTGTAAACACTGACGAAAAATATCCATTTAACGCTTCCCCTATCTCCTCTGATTCCACACACAACTTTCCACTACTATCCTTGATTGGCCCTAATCTTTAGTCATTCTTTTGTTCCTGATATACTTATAGAAGGCCTTAGGGTTTTCCTTGATCCTATCCGCCAACGACTTTTCGTGTCCTCTCCTTGCTCTTCTTAACTCTCCCTTTAGGTCCTTCCTGGCTAACTTGTAACTCTCAAGTGCCCTAACTGAGCCTTCATGTCTCATCCTAACATAAGCCTTCTTCTTCCTTTTGACAAGTGCTTCAACTTCCTTAGTAAACCACGGTTCCCTTGCTCGGCAACTTCCTCCCTGCCTGACAGGTACATACTTATCAAGGACACGCAGTAGCTGTTCCTTGAAAAAGCTCCACATTTCGATTGTACCCATCCCCTGCAGTTTCCTTCCCCATCCTATACATCCTAAATCTTGCCGAATAGCATCATAATTGCCTTTCCCCCAGCTATAATTCTTGCCTTGCGGTATATACCTATCCCTGCTCATTGCTAAAGTAAACATAACCGAGTTGTGATCACTATCACCAAAGTGCTCATCTACATCTAAATCTAACACCTGGCCGGGTTCATTACCCAGTACCAAATCCAATGTGGCCTCGCCCCTTGTTGGCCTGTCTACATACTGTGTCAGAAAACCCTCCTGCACACACTGCACAAAAACTGACCCATCTATAGTACTCGAACTATAGTATTTCCAGTCAATATTTGGAAAGTTAAAGTCCCCCATAACAACTACCCTGTTACTCTCGCTCCTGTCGAGAATCATCTTTGCAATCCTTTCCTCTACATCTCTGGAACTATTCGGAGGTCTATAGACAACTCCCAACAGGGTGACCTCTCCTCTACTGTTCCTAACCTCGGCCCATACTACCTCAGTAGACGAGTCCTCAAGCGTCCTTTCTACCGCCGTAATATTTTCCTTGATTAACAATGCCACCCCCCCCCTCTTTTACCATCTTCTCTGTTCTTACAGAAACATCTAAATCCTGGAACCTGCAACAACCATTCCTGTCCCTGCTCTACCCATGTCTCCGAAATCGCCACAACATCGAGATCCCAGGTACCAACCCATGCTGCAAGCTCACCCACCTTATTCCGGATGCTCCTGGCGTTGAAGTAGACACACTTCAAACCAGCGTCCTGCTTGCCGGTGCCCTCTTTTGAACTTTTAACCCTATCCCTGACCTCACTACTCTCAACATCCTGTACACTGGGACTACAATTTAGATTCCCACCCCCCTGCTGAATTAGTTTAAACCCCCCCGAAGAGCACTAGCAAATCTCCCCCCCAGGATATTGGTACCCCTCTGGTTCAGCTGATGACCATCCTGTTTGTAGAGGTCCCACCTACCCCAGAATGAGCCCCAATAATCCAGGAAACCAAAACCCTCCCTCCTGCACCATCCCTGTAGCCACGTGTTCAACTCCTCTCTCTCCTTATTTCTCACTTCACTAGCACGTGGCACGGGTAACAACCCAGAGATAACAACTCTGTTTGTTCTAGCTCTCAGCTTCCACCCTAGCTCCCTGAATTTCTGTCTCAAATCCCCATCTCTCTTCCTACCTATGTCGTTGGTACCTATGTGAACCACGACTTGGGGCTGCTCCCCCTCCCCCTTAAGGATCCCATAAACACAATCAGAGACATCACGAACCCTGGCACCTGGGAGGCAACACACCAACCGTGAGTCTCTTTCGTTCCCACAGAACCTCCTGTCTGTTCCTCTAACTATGGAGTCCCCAATGACAAGTGCTCTGTTCCTCTTCTCCCTTCCCTTCTGAGCAACAGGGACAGACTCTGTGCCAGAGACCTGCGCCCTATTGCTTACCCCTGGTAAGTCGTCCCCCGCAACAGTATCCAAAACGGTATACTTGTTATAGAGGGGAACGACCACAGGGGATCCCTGCACTGCCTGCCGGTTCCCTCTCCCTCCCCTGACGGTAACCCATCTACCTTCTTCTTTTACCTGAGGTGTGAGACTACCTCCTTATAACTCCTCTCAATAACCTCCTCCGCCTCCCGAATGATCCGAAGTTCATCCAGCTCCAGCTCCAGGTCCCTAACACGGCTCTCGAGGAGCTGGAGTTGGGTGCACTTCCCGCAGATGTAGTCAGAAGGGACACTAGAGGTGACCCTTTCCTCCCACATTCTGCAGGAGGAACATTCAACTGCCCTAGCCTCCATTCCAACTGAACTAACTTCCCAACTACTGAAAAATAAAAATAAAAAACTTGTTAGCAATCCAACGGATTGTTGGGGTTTGGAATGTGCTGCCTGGGAGAGTTGTTGGGGATGGAATGCCCTGCCTGGGAGAGTTGTTGGGGTTTGGAATGTGCTGCCTGGGAGAGTTGTTGGGGATGGAATGTGCTGCCTGGGAGAGTTGTTGGGGTTTGGAATGTGCTGCCTGGGAGAGTTGTTGGGGTTTGGAATACGCTGCCTGGGAGAGTTGTTGGGGTTTGGAATACGCTGCCTGGGAGAGTTGTTGGGGTTTGGAATGTGCTGCCTGGGAGAGTTGTTGGGGATGGAATGTGCTGCCTGGGAGAGTTGTTGGGGGTTGGAATGAGCTGCCTGGGAGAGTTGTTGGGGATGGAATGTGCTGCCTGGGAGAGTTGTTGGGGTTTGGAATGCGCTGCCTGGGAGAGTTGTTGGGGATGGAATGTGCTGCCTGGGAGAGTTGTTGGGGATGGAATGCGCTGCCTGGGAGAGTTGTTGGGGTTTGGAATGTGCTGCCTGGGAGAGTTGTTGGGGATGGAATGTGCTGCCTGGGAGAGTTGTTGGGGTTTGGAATGTGCTGCCTGGGAGGGTTGTTGGGGTTTGGAATGTGCTGCCTGGGAGAGTTGTTGGGATTTGGAATGTGCTGCCTGGGAGAGTTGTTGGGGATGGAATGTGCTGCCTGGGAGAGTTGTTGGGGTTTGGAATGTGCTGCCTGGGAGAGTTGTTGGGGTTTGGAATGTGCTGCATGGGAGAGTTGTTGGGGATGGAATGTGCTGCCTGGGAGAGTTGTTGGGGATGGAATGCGCTGTCTGGGAGAGTTGTTGGGGTTTGGAATGTGCTGCCTGGGAGAGTTGTTGGGGATGGAATGTGCTGCCTGGGAGAGTTGTTGGGATTTGGAATGTGCTGCCTGGGAGAGTTGTTGGGGATGGAATGTGCTGCCTGGGAGAGTTGTTGGGGATGGAATATGCTGCCTGGGAGAGTTGTTGGGGTTTGGAATGTGCTGCCTGGGAGAGTTGTTGGGGTTTGGAATGTGCTGCATGGGAGAGTTGTTGGGGATGGAATGTGCTGCCTGGGAGAGTTGTTGGGGATGGAATGTGCTGCCTGGGAGAGTTGTTGGGGATGGAATGTGCTGCCTGGGAGAGTTGTTGGGGTTTGGAATGTGCTGCATGGGAGAGTTGTTGGGGATGGAATGCGCTGCCTGGGAGAGTTGTTGGGGTTTGGATTGTGCTGCCTGGGAGAGTTGTTGGGGTTTGGAATGTGCTGCCTGGGAGAGTTGTTGAGGATGGAATGTGCTGCCTGGGAGAGTTGTTGGGGATGGAATGTGCTGCCTGGGTGAGTTGTTGGGGTTTGGAATGTGCTGCCTGGGAGAGTTGTTGGGGATGGAATGTGCTGCCTGGGGGAGTTGTTGGGGATGGAATGTGCTGCCTGGGAGAGTTGTTAGAGAGCTGTGGAGCAGAGTCCTGGTGTGTACTTAAGGCTGAGACAGATAGATTCTTGATCAGTAAGGGGATCAAGAGTTAGGGAGAAAGGGCAGGAAAGCGGAGGTGGGGAATATTGGATCAGCCATGATCCTATTGAATGGTGGGGCAGGATGGAGGGTCTGACAACCTACTTCTATTCCTATTTCTTATGGCCTTATGGTCTTATAGAGAAACAATATATCTTCATATTCAGGGACACTTTCTCTGCAAAAAAAAAGAATATGAATCAAGAAGGCATACGGCATGCTTGCCTTCATTGGCCGGGGCATTGAGTATAAGAATTGGCAAGTCATGTTGCAGCTGTATAGAACCTTAGTTAGGCCACACTTGGAGTATTGTGTTCAATTCTGGTCACCACACTACCAGAAGGATGTGGAGGATTTAGAGAGGATGCAGAAGAGATTTACCAGGATGTTGCCTGGTATGGAGGGCATTAGCTATGAGAAGCAGTTGAATAAACTTGGTTTGTTCTCACTGGAACAACAGAGTTTGAGGGGCGACCTGATAGAGGTCTACAAAATTATGAGGGGCATAGACAGAGTGGATAGTCAGAGGCTTTTCCCCAGGGTAGAGGGGTCAATTACTAGGGGCATAGGTTTAAGGTGCGAGGGGCAAGGTTTAGAGGAGATGTACGAGGGAAGTTTTTTACACAGAGGGTAGTGGGTGCCTGGAACTCGCTGCCGGAGGAGGTGGTGGAAGCAGGGACGATAGTGACATTTAAGGGGCATGTTGACAAATACATGAATAGGATGGGAATAGAGGGATATGGAGCCAGGAAGTGGAGAAGATTTTAGTTTAGATGGGCAGCATGGTCGGCACAGGCTTGGAGGGCCGAAGGGCCTGTTCCTGTGCTGTACTTTTCTTTGTTCAAGCTTTGAGCCTTTTTCAATTACCTGAAAACATGAGGTTAGAGTCCAGCAGGTTTATTTGGAATCACTAGCTTTCGGAACGTAGCTCCTTCATCAGGTTTCACTCACTTGATGAAGGAGCTGTGCTCCGAAAGCTCCTAATTCCAAATCAACCTGTTGGACTTAAATCTGGTGTTGTAAGACTTCTTACTGTGCCCACCCCAGTCCAACACCGGCATCGCCACATCCTGAAAACATAAGGAAGCCTGTAGCTCCTCATTGCCTTCCGCATGGCAACGCCTAGGCCATGAAGAGTCGACTTGCTTACTAACTAGCATCTTTTCCTCCTGTTGTTTAAATTGTCTCGATTATTTGAAATTTGGCATTCTTGTATTTGTCCAGCTGAATGCAAGATAAAAAGCTTCAGAAGCATGTCTCTGTTTTCATTTATAATGACCCATTAGAATATTTAGTTTCCTCCAGTCTTTTTATGCCTTACTGCACACTTCCCACGGGGAGGTTATGGTATGTATATGAGTTTCATGGCTATTTCCAGTTCTGCCCATGTAGCGAATCTGAAGTGTCTTTAGGATGTAACCCCTTTTGTACAATGCTGATTAATTTAGTTTGATAGATTTACCCAGTAATAAATGTGAGACATGGTCATGGGCCATAAACTACAAACTTGCTCCTTTATAGCCATGTCTCCGGGAAAGGTCTGCACACTCACTTACCATATTGAGAACATTAATTGGTAATTAAAAGCTTAGTCAGGCTAAATGTGGGCAGATGACATTATTAGTGCAATGTCACTGAATCCCCTGTTTCACTAATTCATGGATCTTACAGCTAAGGGAACGGTAAAGAATTATTATTTAAAAAATTTTTTTCCACATAGCCAATGATATCTCCATCATCTATTAAAATATAAAAAGAAACTTTTAAACACACTCCAACCAGTTTTGCTGCAAATGGTTTGGAGGTTTCAAATCAATTGAGCCATTTGCTACAGTTCCAACACGCCTGGTTTCCGATACTGAGAGCAGACTTTTACTGGTTGACTAAAAACTCCATGAGACCATAGACCATAAGACATAAGAGCAGAATTAGGCCACTCGGCCCATCGAGTCAGCTCCGCCATTCAATCATGGCTGATATTTTTCTCATCCCCATTCTCCTGCCTTCTCCTCATAACCCCTGATCCCCTTATTGATCAAGAACCTATCTATCCCTGTCTTAAAGACACTCACCGAATTGGCCTCCACAGCCTTCTGCGGCAAAGAGTTCCACAGATTCACCACCCTCTGGCTGAAGAAATTCCTCCTCATCTCTGTTTTGAAGGATCGTCCCTTTAGTCTGAGATTGTGTAATTTGCTGATGTTGCCCATTTTTAAAAATTTTATTTACAAATTTAGAGTACCCAATTATTTTTTCCAATTAAGGGGCAATTTAGCATGGCTAATCCACCTACTCTGCACATCTTTGGGTTGTGGGGGCGAAACCCACGCAGACACGGGGAGAATGTGCAAACTCCACACAGACAGTGATCCAGAGCCGGGATCGAACTTGGGACCTCAGCGCCGTGAGGCGGTTGTGCTAACCACTAGGCCACCGTGTTGCCTCTGATGTTGTCCACTTGATATATTTACTTGCTCTGAAAAATCAATGTCACTGAATCATTGGGATTCAGCTGCGGGATTCTCCTTCGGCGGGGTCCTCCGCTTCGCGGGCAGCGCACCCACCCCCGCAAGATTCCCGACTGCGTGGGGTGGCCACAATGGAAAACCCCATTGGCCGGCTGTGGAAAATGAGAATCCCGACGCCGGAAAAGCGGGGTTGAGGGGACGGAGAATCCCGCCCCTTTGAAACAAAAATATCAACACGGTGGCACAGTGGTTGGCACTGCTGCCTCACCGCACCAGGGAGCAGGGTTCAAGTCTGTTTTTTTGGCGACTGTGAGGGCTTCTTGCGGGTGCCCCAGGTGTCACCCCCACCCCCCACCCCCTGCAGCACTGTGAGGCAGCAGTGCCAACCAGTGTGACACTGTGCCGAGTCTGTAGGGTTCACTGTAGAAACTTGTCAAGAATGCTTATACATCACCTCCCAGATCGGAAAACTCTACCAGCTGGAAGGTCAAAGGCAGCAGGTGCCCACGAACACCATCAACGCCAAGTCACAAACCATCCCAACTTGGACTCGTATCGTTGTTCCTTTGTCTTCCAGTCAAAATCCCGGAATTCCTTGCATAACAACATTGTGGGAGTGCCTCTACCACTCGGGTTGCAGCTGTTTATGAAGCACATCACCAGAACCTTCTCAAGAGTATTTGGAAATCATCAAAAAAATGCTGGTCTTCCTATTGACTCACTTCTCCCGAGAATGAATTTAAAAAGAATTATGCACGTCTACTTCTCAAGCCACTATTGTTGTGGTAGTTCTGAATAAACTGCCAATTATAATTTACAGAACTCAATTACTTTAAAACTGTCCTCTCTTATTGTCGATCCTTTCACAGGCGGGAGCAGTTCCTCCCGGTCTGTTCTGTCCAAACCCCTCACCATTTTGAACCTCTGTCAAATCTCCCCTTGGCGTTCTCTTCTCTTCAAGGAAAACAGTCACAAATTCTCTAATCTATCTTCATAACTGAAATACCTAATCCCTGGGACCATTCTCCTCAATCTTTTCTGTACTCGTAATGCTTTCACATCCTTCCGACAGTGCGGTGCCCAGAATGGACGCAATACTCCAGCTGAAGCTGAACTAGTGACTGACACAAGTTCAACATCACCTCCTTGCTCTTGTCCTCTATGCCTGTATTAATGGAAGCCAGAATAGTATAGGTTTTATTAACCGCTCCCTCACCCTATCATGCCACCTTCAATGACTTATACACATAGACACCCAGCTCCCTCTGCTCCGGCACCCACTTCATGTTCTCTGTGGTGGTCACCCATGCAAACAGGTGTAGAGGGTCGCGTAATTGTATCATTCCCGATCGTGTAAAGATCCAGTCCTGAAAATTGTAGATCATAGCTTTCAAGGAATATTTTTTTCCCCCTGCAGAATGTTTGGTCCATTATTCATTGACCTTATTTTAATAATGTTACATTTCCCATCACTTTCTATTCTGTTGGGAACTTGCGTTCTGAATGTTTATACAATGCATCTTCAAAATCTCGTTTGTGGTTGGCCACCCATCTGGAATGCAATTTAGATTTCTGATAATAAATATTTGCATGAGAGCAAAAAAAATCCATCAGAAAAATAGAAGTATTTATTTAGACTTTGCCAAATGGTGGCGGCATGTTTTGCTGTAACTAGCAGATTTATGCTGTGTGCTTTTAATGAAACAATTGCTCGACTAAATTGCTCATTTATTTTGTAGATTGGGTAAAAGGTACATAGACCTTGGCTAGACATATCAGTTTTAATAAAAGTAATATTTAAAATTAAATTTGAAAAGATTTTAAAACTATTTAGTGACACTTTGCTGCTCCTTGATATATTTTAGTGGTGATAATGATCATTTGTGTTTTATTATATGATACTGTCCTGATCTATTTATATGGTCTAGGATTCTGCAGTCCAAAAGTAATTTCATTTTTAATTCATACTGACATGTAAAAAATGTACAAATGACTGGCAGAATTGTTAACATTGTAAATTAGTTTTTAAAATGCCTCTGGATGAAATATTAATGTATTAAACCCGCACTCACGCCAAAATTGCTATCTTTCATATATTGTTGATGCTTTCAGATGAAGTGTAATTTGCAACAAAGGAAAATATACAAAGATATGCAGATAGCGTTTTCATGAAAGACATTTATTTTAGCTTAATGCACCATTTTAGAAGAAACTATTCAGCTCTTTTGAAAGTGGTTTGTAATTTAAACATCATTTTGCTTCTTGCTAACTCTTTCCAGCGGAGTTTAAACTGGAACATTCTATAATTTAATTGCTTTAATTGCCTGACACCGTTCCATGTATAAAAGTTCTGAATTTCTGTTTGTGAACAAAATCATCATCTTGTTTAAAAATGTCATTCTCAGGTTGTGATCGAGTGTCACTGCCAAGGGTCAGGCCAACCTGCCTCTAGTGGCCCTTGCAAAGGTGCCGGTAGGTTGCTGCAGTCCATGTAATAATAATAATCTTTATTGTCACAAATAGGCTGACACTAGGTAACACTAGACAAAAAGACAATGAAAAGCCCCGAGTCGCCACATTCCGGCGCCTGTTCGGGTACGTGAGGTAGAATTCTGAATTCTCAGCTGGTAGGGGAAATGAACCCGCGCTGCTGGCCTTGTTCTGCATCACAAACCACGGGCGGGATTCTCCCAATGGGGGGCTAAGTGCCGACCCCGGAGTAAAAACGGGAGTGTTTTACTCCAGCGTCGGCGCCCGTTCCGGGACCTCATTCTGTGGGCCACATGGGACTGGGCGGCACTGGAGCGGCCTCCACTTCACCAGCTGCCGATCCTGGCCTAGATCCAGCACCATGGGTCGGTGCCAACTAGCACATGCGCAATGGCCTTCTTCCCTACGGCAGCCCCAACGCCAAATGGCGCAGGGCTACAGGAGCCGGCGTGAGGAGGAGCTGGGGCTGGGGAGTTGCCGCATACCCCAACTGGCGCTGCACCGATGGTGCTGATTCTCCACACTGCGGAGAATTGCATCCCAGCGTCATGGCGCGATTTGCGTAGCGCTGCGCCGTTTCTCCGTCCCGGGGGGGGGGGGGGGGTGTCAGAGAATTCCGCCACAACTGTTTAGCCCACTGAGCTAAACCAGTTATTAAAGGTGATTTAAAGGCAATTTTAACAATTCTGCCAGTCATTTGTGCATTTTTTACATGTCAGTATGAATTAAAAATGAAATTACTTTTGGACTGCAGAATCCTGGACCACATAAATAGATCAGGATAGATTAAAGCTGCTACCAGAATGTTGTTAGGTTGAGAGTTCCAGCAGCAAGAAAGATGGTACATTTCTAGGTTGGTTTCTGTTTGACCGTGCGATGACTTTCCAAGTGGTGAACATTATCATTTTTTTTTTTATAAATTTAGAATATCCAATTCATTTTTTCCAATTAAGGGGCAATTTAACGTGGCCAATCCACCTAACCTGCACATCTTTGGGCTGTGGGGGTGAAACCCACGCAGACATGGGGAGAATGTGCAAACTCCTCACAGACAGTGACCCAGGGCCGGGATTCGAACCCGGGTCCTCAGCGCCGTAGGCAGCAATGCTAACCATTGTGCCACCGTGCCGCCCTGGTGAACATTATCATGACGGGTTTGCCAGATACACTGCATCAATGGTGCATGGAGGGAATGATGTTTAAGCTGGAGGTAGGTGGTGATCAAGCAGATTGCTTTGTCCTGGATGGCGCCAATCTTCTTCAGTGTTGGTTACAGATTCCTACATGGCAGTGGAGACCATGAGCAATGGAAAATGTAGCAATTAATTGTTTTTTCACACAGATGAAAGCATATTACTGCAAATGCTGGAATTTGAAACGAAAACAGAAAATACTGGACAATCGGCAGGTCGGACAGCATCTGTGGAGAGAGAAGGGAGCTAACGTTTCGAGTCTGGATGACTCTTTGTCAAAGCTTAGTCAAAGAACGAAGCGTTCTGTCTCCAGAGAAGCTGTCAGACCTGCTGAGATTGTCCAGTATTTTCATTAATTGTTTTTCATGCTGTGGAATCAGCTAAAGGCTGTACACCCACTATCAATATCTGAGATGCCCTCACATGTAGCAGGAGTATTGGAATGGAAATAGACTGATTATCAGCACTTGGTAACATCAGCTTCAGCAGGGGTGCACTCCAGGTACCTGGCTCCAGAGAGAGACAATTTAAACACATTTTTGATGAGGAAAACGTACCTTTGCTATACAACGTCACTAAGGTAGAATAACTCTATTAGCGATATCAGCATTTCTGGATGTATTTGGTGGATGATCTGGGCGAAGGTTAGGCACAAAGATGAGACTAAACTAATAAAGTTAAACTAGAATCAGACTTGTATACACCAAAGAGGGATTTATTGCAAAAATATATGTACAAAATGCTCCAATCAAGCAAGGCATTAAAGTGAAAAAGGTAAAGTTATGCAATTTGGAAAGAAAGAATTTACGTTTATATTGCCTTTCCCACGACCATGGGCATTCCATTACTCTTCAAAGCCAATGAGGTCATTTGAAAGCTGTCACCATGGTACTGTTGCAAACCACAGTAATTAATTTGGACACGGAAATGCCCCACAGACAATAACGAGGTCAATTATTAGAAAACCTAGTTAGTGATTTTGGTTGAGGGATTTGATTGGCTAGGTCTTTCTTCAGTTGGCTTCATAGAATCCTTTACAGCCGCGTGAGAATGTGGATGGTGCAGTCCCTCCACACCTGCACCTTGGGCTGTGTTACTGTGTTAACACAGCTATATAAATGCAGATTGCTGTGGCATTTGGGCAATATGTGCTCACCTCCTGAGGTGACACTGCGACCTTGTGATTCAGGACTGAGATTCCTGTCCTTTGGGCAGCATGGTAGCACAGTGGTCAGCACAGTTGCTTCCCAGCTCCAGGGTCCTAGGTTCAATTCCTAGGGGCTTTTCACAGTAACTTCATTGAAGCCTACTCGTGACAATAAGCGATTTTCATCATTTCAAGTCAACAGCTGAAATTCATGCTCCAGTTGCAGGCCCCTTTCATCACTTCTGTGCCTTAGATCAGTGGGCACAGTAAGAAGTCTGACAACACCAGGTTCAAGTCCAACAGGTTTGTTTCGAATCACTAGCTTTCGGAGCACAGCTCCTTCTGCAGGTGAATGAAGAGGTAGAGACTTGAAACAAACCTGTTGGACTTTAATCTGATGTTGTAAGACTTCTTACTGTGATCACCCCAGTCCAACGCCAGCATCTCCACATCATTAGATCAGTGAAAATGCTCTTCATATAATGTGCAGCTGAACTGTGACCCCCCCCCCCCACCAAAACCGCATGGAAAACACTCGCAACATGTGAATATTCCTTTGTCCAGGGTATACATTGCATCAGACGTCAGTTGTACCCAAGTGACAATGGTGTCCTGAGTTGCTAAGCAACAGTAACGAGGGGCGGCACGGTAGCCCTGTGGTTAGCACAGTTGCTTCACAGCTCCAGGGTCCCAGGTTCGGTTCCCGGCTGGGTCACTGTCTGTGCAGAGTCTGCACGTCCTCCCCGTGTCTGCGTGGGTTTCCTCCGGGTGCTCCGGTTTCCTCCCACAGTCCAAAGATGTGCAGGTTAGGTGGATTGGCCATGCTAAATTGCCCTTAGTGCCCAAAAAGGTTGGGTGGCGTCACTGCATTACGGGGATAGGGTGGAGGTGTGGGCTTAGGTAGGGTGCTCTATCCAAGGGCCGGTGCAGACTCGATGGGCCGAATGACCTCCTTCTGCACTGTAAATTCTATGATTTTATTAGAAAAGTCACAGTGACGTCAAGGTAATTAAGTTACTGCAGCAATTTATGAACAGTTTCTGCTGTATTTGTTTATCTATTGACTGTTGTCAGGTTTCCTGCCCACTGTACTTTCTCTCCCAGAATCATCATTAGTGCCGATGGGGTTCCCATTGTAAATTCCCCTGTGTGAAGTGTTTGGAATTATAGAATCATGGAACGGTCACAACACAGAATTCTGCCCATTGTTTCCAAGCTGAGCCTCTGCAAGAACATCTCTGCCAGTCCCTCCCGTCTCCCCTCCTACCCTTGCCCTACCATCCAGCAACATTCCTCTCTTCAGCTACTTGTCTAATTCTCTTTTGAAAGTCGGAGTTGACGTAGCCCCCACCACATGGCCAGGCAGCTCATTCCAGATCCTGTTCACTAACTGAGTAAAATGTTTTCCCCTCACCTCACTGCTACTTACATTGCCAATCACCTCTGAGTCTTGCATCTTCCGCTAACGGGAGCATCTTCTCCCGATATGATTTGACTGACTCCCTCTTGGCTTTTGAACAATATTTTTTTTAAATTTAGAGTACCCAATTATTTTTTCCAATTAAGGGGCAATTTAGCGTGGCCAATCCACCTATCCTGCACATCTTTTGGGTTGTGGGGGCGAAACCCACGCAGACACGGGGAGAATGTGCAAACTCCACACGGACAGTGACCCAGGGCCGGGATTCGAACCCGTGTCCTCAGCGCCGTAGGCAGCAATGCTAACCACTGTGCCACCGTGCTGCCCACTTTTGAACAATTTGAGCAATCCCCTCTCCTGCACTGCAAATAGCTGGAACAACATGAAGGTGTGTCATGCGGTGAAAATGTACCTCGAGGTTTCGATGGCATTCATCATCTGCTGGCTCTTTGAATCACTGCACAGGATCAGCTCCGCCTGCTAGCATCTTGTAACGCAAGCTTAGTTATCTTTTATCCGAGAGATATTTGAAATGTTTCCACATTCATCCATGAAGTTTGAACTTTAGCGTGTAAGGCAATGAAGCTATTATCTAAATTGAGCTTGTTCAGATCTGCTGCTCCCTTGGAGTACAATCAGAAAATACTTGCTGCTCTTGGTGCTTGGCCATTGGTCGGTCTGTAAAACGCACGGATCAAAGCTTGCACTCTGATATTTCAAAAGTGCTTCAATTGGGCTGGAGCCAGGATCCTAACGGAAAGGATAAATGTGGCAATCACAAGGACTTTAAACAAGTAAACGGGAAATGGTTCTGGGGGTTGGACTGTGGTGTGGGGTACGCATGTTGAAAAGGTTGGATCAATTATCATTTGAAAACAAGTGCAAGGGAAGAGATTGGAAGTAACAGTTACCGAAATTGTGCTTTAAACACTGCAGCGTAGATACACATGGTCGCGGATAGACGGGTCTGTCCGCTCCAGGATAGACTTCTTCTTTGTGTCCCGTGCATTCACGGTCAGGTCCACCGACGTCAAGCCGATGTTCTTCTCTGACCACTGCCTCCTACTGGCTGACTGCCACCTGCAGGAAAACCAGGGGACGGGCAGGGGGACATGGAAGCTGAATGTAAAACTATTGACTCCAGAGAACCTCGAGGAACTTAAAAGGGATTACAAAGGTTGGAGAACCGTGAAACCCCTCTTTGAGTCTCCACAGCTCTAGTGGGAAGCAATCAAGGGGAACATCAAAAGGTTTTTCATCCTCAAAGGCATTCAAAAGGTGAGAGAGAGACGAGGGCTCATGTCCAGACTCCAGAAAAGTATGCAGAATTTTCTCCAGCTGCAGTCGATGGGGTTGATGTCAAGGAGGATCTCCAAGAGGTGAAGGGCCAGCAAGCCTCGCTCTACACCTCGGAGGCCTCCAATGTCATCTTCCGGTCCAGAGTCCGCTCCGTGGAGCAGGATGAAAAGTGCTCACGCTTCTTCTTCCAGAAGGTACACAGAGAGACCTCTGTGATCAGCAGCCTGAAGGAAGAAGATGGCTCTGTAAAGACATCGCAGTCTGACATACTGAGGATCAGTCAATCCTTCTATGCCAGACTGTATGATCTGAAGCCAACAGACAGCACTGTTTCCCAGACCTTCCTGTTGTCTATCACGGAGGTCTTAGACGACAGCGAGCAGGAAAACCTGGACAAACCACTAACTCTGGACGAGCTGACAAAGGCCGTCAAGTCCTTTGAGACGAGTAAAACTCCCGGAAGCGACGGCTTACCGGCTGAGTTGTATTCGGCTCTGTGGGACTGGATGGGCCCAGACCTGCTGGAAGTGTACGAGAGTATGCTTCTGGATGGCAGCATGTCAGAATCCATGAGGAAAGGCATCATCACCCTCATCTACAAGCAGAAGGGGGAAAGGGATGAAATTCGAAATTGGCAACCCATTTCACTGTTGAATGTGGATTATAAAATTCTAGCCAAGGCCATCGCCAATCGGGTTAAGTCTGCTCTGGAGTCGGCGATCCACCCTGACCAGGCCTGTGCTGTACCCGGCAGGAAGATCTCTGACAGCCTCGCGCTGCTCAGGGATACGATCACCTACGTGCAGGACAGGAGGGTGGACACCTGCCTCATCAGCCTTGACCAGGAGAAGGCTTTTGACAGAATATCGCACACCTACATGATGGATGTACTTTCCAAAATGGGGTTTGGGGAGGGAATTCGCAATTGGACAAACTGCTCTACACAAACATCTATAGCGCAGTCTCAATTAATGGGTGGGAATCAGGAAAGTTCCAGATCAAATCTGGAGTCAGGCAGGGCTGCCCACTCTCCTCGGCCCTGTTTGTGTGCTGCATTATGCCGAGTCCATCAGGAAGGATCCGGGTATGAGAGGAGTGACGATCCCAGGAAGCGGAGGCGTGCAAGTCAAGGCCACCCTGTACATGGACGACATCGCCGTCTTCTGCTTGGATCCCGCGTCTGTACGCAGGCTCTTGGACACCTGCGACCAGTTTGAACTGGCCTCAGGAGCCAAGGTAAACCGCGGCAAGAGCGATGCCATGTTCTTTGGGAACTGGGCCGACCGGTCCTTTGTCCCCTTCACTGTCAGGTCAGATTACCTGAAGATGCTGGGGATATGGTTTGGAGCGGCTGGGACGTGCACCAAAAACTGGGAGGAGCGCATTGCCAAAGTAAAACAGAAACTGGGCTGGTGGGAGCAACGCTCCCTCTCCATTGCGGGCAAAACTCTGGTCATCAGGTGTGAGGTACTCTCGGTGTTACTGTACGTGGCGCAGGTCTGGCCCATTACACAACCCTACACCGCAGCAGTCACCCGGGCCATCTTCAAATTCATCTGGAGATCCAAGATGGACCGTGTCCGAAGGGACACCATGTACAAACCTCTGGATAAAGGAGGGAGGAACATACCCAACGTCTCCCTCATCCTGATGGCCACCTTTGTGTGCAGCTGCATCAAGCTGTGCGTAGACCCCGGGTAAGCAAACACCAAGTGTCACTACATACTGAGGTTCTACCTGTCCCCAGTGTTACGAAGGATGGGCCTGGCCTCATTGCCGCGGAACGCTCCAAGTAGTTGGACCGTGCCGAAACACCTGTCCCTCGTGGAAAATTTTTTGAAGAAAAACACCTTTGACCACAAAGCAATGAAGCAGTGGACAGCACGTAATGTCCTCGAGGCCCTCAGGGAAAAGGAGACTGTGGAGGACGTTGGATGGTTCCCTAAGCAGACTGTCAGAGTCATCTGGCAGAACGCCTCAACACCAGAACTTTCAAACAAGCACCAAGACCTCGCTTGGCTGGTGGTGAGAAGGGCCCTCCCTGTCAGATTCTTCATGTACACCCGAAGGCTCAGCGCCGTTGCCGCTGCCCTCGGAGTGGCTGTGGGGGAAATGAGACGGTCACCCCCCACCTCCTTGTGGAATGTGCCTTTGCAAAGAAGGTCTGGAGAGAGATGCAGTGGGATTTGTCCAGGTTCATCCCGAGCAGCTCTGTGACACAGGACTCTGTGCTCTACGGACTGTTTCCAGGGACACACACCGAGACAAACATCAACTGCTGCTGGAAGGTCATCAACTCGGTGAAAGACGCTCTTTGGTCTGCCCGAAACTTGCTGATGCAAAGAATTGTTCTCGACCGAGTGTTGCAGACTGGCACATTCCAAGGTCCAGGACTACGTGCTGAGGGACGCACTCAAGCTTGGGGCAGCTGCCGCCAAGGCGCAATGGGGAAAGGCCACTGTGTAAGGTCTTCCCAGCAAATGTACACCGAGGGGTGGGTAACAGTGTAAAACCCCTCGGTCCGGGCCTTCAATACTCCAATGTATAAAAGAAACATGACAATGTAAATATTTAAGAAAGAACTGTAACATGAAGAAGGATATGTGTGTAATGTCATCCCAATTGAATGGAAGAAAGACAAGTGAATGTGTAACTTTGATGGAAATGTACACTCAAGTCAATTTGAAATGTTCTGTAATGTTTATTAGAGATTTTATGAATAAAGTATATTTTTTGAAGAAAAAAATTTCATCTGTGCATTGCAGTCACTCTATCCAGAAGGTGTACCTGAGCAAGACACCCTCCGTGTTCAAGTGAAGGCAAGCATCCAGCAGAGGGCAGCAGAGCGTAGCTGCTGATTGGCTGTTGCGGGTAAAATTTGCATCAGTGCATTGTGGTCACTGTATCCAGAAGTCCTGTTACTCCTTCCAAAATGAATCACCTCACACTTTTCTGCATTAAACTCCATTATAGAGTAGAGGGGGAGGAGTGGATTACAGATAATAATCTTAATAATCTTTATTATTGTCACAAATAGGCTTACAATAACACCGTAATCAAGTTACTGTGAAAAGCCCCTAGTCGCCATTCCGGCACCTGTTCGGGTACACAGAGGGGGAATTCAGAATGTCCAATTCACCTAACAAGCACGTCTTTCAGGACTTGGGGGAGGAAACCGGAGCACCCGGAGGAACCCCACACAGTCACGGGGAGAATATGCAGACTCCGCACAGACAGTGACCCAAGCCGGGAATAGAACCTGGGACTCTGGAGCTGTGAAGCAACAGTGCTAACCACTGTGCTACCGTGCAGCCGCTCCACCTGCGAGATCCGGATCTCACCCTGGCTGGGCGCGATCCATAATTGCATATTTAAATGAGTCATTAGGCTTATTTAAAGACCCGGTCACCGAAACCACCGGGGCCTGGGAGTCAACGGCCGTGCCTGCGATGCCTCGCTTAGTATTGATCTACTCAAATATGGACCAGGCGTAATGGCACCTTGGTGGGGGGAGGGTCTCGCAGGGTACTCGGGACCCCTTGGGTCAGGGCAGGGTAGCACCGTGACACACCCCGGCACCAGGGAATTGTGGTACTGTCGGCTCGATCCCATAGCAGCGCCAACCGTGCACCTGAGCACCCTTTAGTGCCACCCTGGATTTGCCAGGGTGTGCAGGTACTCAGGTGCCAGGTTGGCACTGCCATGGGGTCAGGCCTGGGGCATTGTGCAGGGTGGGGGAGTTCCCAGGAGCCTCAACAAGGTTGGGGGGGAAGGAGGTGATCAATAATGAGAGGGGGGCGGGGGAGGGGGGCCTGAAAGGGGAGGGGACAGATGCCGTTCAATATGGCACCCTGATCCGTGAGCAGCCATTCCTGTTGGTGAGATCAGCTCGCCAGCGGGAATTCTCTCTGAGTGTGGCCTTGGCGGGAAGAAAAGCGGCAAAGTGGCGTTAATAGCGGGGTGATTCTCGGACCTGCAGCCACCGTTACACACTCCGCTAAACAGCCCCAAAAGCCTCACCTTTATCCGCTGAATGGCGCCATTTGTCTGAGCTGTGAGTTGGTAGCTTGTATAAATACAGAGACAACAAAGCAGAAAGCGAAATACAGACTGCTTCCAATGGGAAATTCTAACTTTCATTTGATTGGGATGTGACACCAGCGCTGGCCTGAAAAGTCGGGAATTCCTTGAATCTCTTCAGGATCGTTTTCTGCAACAATTTATTCTGGAAGCAACAAGGGGACGTGTTTATTATATTTATTAACAAGTAGTAAATCACAGTTAACTAACAGTCCGGCAGTGCCGGACCATTTATCTGCCAGAGATTGCAATGGGATTGGGTTCAACGCAATGTTTTAAATGGCAAAACGTGAAACAGACACTGCGGGGTGGGTGGGGGGGACAGGCGGAGGGGAGAGGGACAGGAGGGGGAGGGGAACAGGCGGAGGGGAGAGGGACAGGCGGAGGGGAGAGGGACAGGAGGGGAGGGGACAGGCGAAGGGGAGGGGGACAGGCGGAGGGGAGGGGGACAGACTGGGGGTGCGGGACAGGCGGAGGGGAGGGGGACAGGCGGAGGGGAGGGGGACAGGCGGGGAGGGGACAGGCGGAGGGGAGGGGGACAGGCGGAGGGGAGGAAGGGGGGAGGGGGACAGGTGGAGGGGAGGGGGACAGGCGGAGGGGAGGGGGACAGGTGGAGGGGAGGGGGACAGGCGGGGAGGGGACAGGCGGAGGGGAGGGGGACAGGCGGAGGGGAGGGGGACAGGCGGGGGGAGGGGGACAGGTGGAGGGGAGGGGGACAGGCGGAGGGGAGGGGGACAGGTGGAGGGGAGGGGGACAGGCGGAGGGGAGGGGGACAGGCGGAGGGGAGGGGGACAGGCGGAGGGGAGGGGGACAGGCGGGGAGGGGACAGGCGGAGGGGAGGGGGACAGGCGGAGGGGAGGGGGACAGGCGGGGGGAGGGGGACAGGTGGAGGGGAGGGGGACAGGCGGAGGGGAGGGGGACAGGTGGAGGGGAGGGGGACAGGCGGAGGGGAGGGGGACAGTGGGAGGGGAGGGGGACAGGCAAAGGGGAGGGGGACAGGCGGGGGGAGGGGGACAGGCGGGGGGAGGGGGACAGGCGGGAGGGAGGGGAACAGGCGGAGGGGAGGGGGACAGGCGGAGGGGAGGGGGACAGGCGGAGGGGAGGGGGACAGGCGGAGGGGAGGGGGACAGTGGGAGGGGAGGGGGACAGGCGAAGGGGAGGGGGACAGGCAGAGGGGAGGGGGACAGGCGGAGGGGAGGGGGACAGGCGGAGGGGAGGGGGACAGTGGGAGGGGAGGGGGACAGGCGAAGGGGAGGGGGACAGGCTGGGGGTGCGGGACAGGCAGAGGGGAGGGGGACAGGTGGGGAGGGGACAGGCGGAGGGGAGGGGACAGGCGGAGGGGAGGGGGACAGGCGGGGGGAGGGTGACAGGCGGGAGGGAGGGGAACAGGCGGAGGGGAGGGGGACAGGCGGAGGGGAGGGGGACAGGCGGAGGGGAGGGGGACAGGCTGGGGGGCAGGCGGAGGGGAGGGGACAGGCGGAGGGGAGGGGGACAGGCGGAGGGGAGGGGGACAGGCGGAGGGGAGGGGGGCAGGCTGAGGGGAGGGGGACAGGCTGGGGGGTGGGGGGCAGATATGACTGGCTCAGTCTGATGGGCAGTCATATCTTCAGGTTGTGAGGCTGCCCCCTGCACAGGTGTTGTCGCTGCTGCTTTCTATGGTGTCACCTACCTAGGCTGCCACAGACACAGGAAGGGCGGCCTCCACGGGATCAACACCAGCAAATATCATTATATCTGGAAGAAATTGGAGAAGGAATAAGTCCGACAATCAGTCGGTTTGAGCAGTGAAGCTAGAGGCTGCTCACAGTCAAAGGGAGTGAAGTTGACTTTCAGGATTGAAGCTGCAGCTGGGCTCTGTGGTGGCCGTGTTTGGTAGGATACCTGTTACGGGTCTCCAGAATAATTAATGACGGCTTCACAGATGCAAAACACCTTCCCCCCCTCCCCAGCCCAGGGGCGGCACCCGACCTGGAACTCTTCAGACCCTGACCATGCCCACCCCCCCCCCCCCACCCCCACACCCCAGTGTCCTTGAGCCGCATGCCGGAAAGTGAAAATGGCTACTCACCTCCTCAACCCTCAGTAGCCATTGCGTCAGCTACACATTTTCAAAACGGAGTGCTAAACGACGCTCGTGTGACTTCCTGCTGGGGAGTTGGGTAATTCCCGGGAGGCCACAGCATTCGACTTCGAACTCACTAATGAGATTGAAATTAATACAAGTTAGGGTTAGTGATATTCTCGCCATATTTGGGAGACATACGGAGGGGTGAGGGTTGTTGAATCAGGAGCAGAGATTCAGCAAACTTAACAAAAGCGAAATAACGGTTATGAATAAATAAGGGGTGGCAGGTACCAAGGCCAGATGGTTTCTGTTTCATGGTAAAAAGGAAGTGGGAGAGAACATTGCAGGAATTATAATCTTCCAAAGCTCTCTAGATTTGGGAATTATTCTTTCAGATTGGAAAGTTGTGTGTGCCATTCTTTATCAGGAGTTTACGAGAGTCTGTAATTTGGGCAGGCTGCTTGAACACCTTGAAAATTCTCAGCTTAGCAGAGAGTTTGAAAGTGTGTTTGTAAAGGGTAGGTCAAACCTACCCAACATGATTGAATTCCCTTCCCAATGCAGGTGCCCAGGCACTGAAGTAGATTTATTGTTGCTCGTTTAACAATTCTTTACTGCACCAAACAGTAAGAAATCTGCTTTCAGGTGTGAACAGCTATTTCAATGCTATTGTGGACTAACCTCATATTTCCCAAACAAATCTCCAAAACTCCCCCAGCCCGACCTCCATCCAGCCCCTTCTTTGGGTGCTATCTTGGTGCTCAGCAAATGCCACAAACTTTGCGGCATCATCGGTAAACGATGTGGACCAAGTTGTGTGGAGCCTGAACAGCCTTTGTGTTCCAGTCCCAGCTCCTTGAGTCCATTACTACCTTCTGCTCCGTGCTGTCTATCCAGTTTTCAATCTTTCAAAACGAATTTGGATGAGGACCTGGAAAAAATAATTTTCAGAGGTACGGAGGGGGGGGGGGGGGGGGGGGGGGGGGGGGGCGGGGTGGGTGACGAGCTGAGATGCTTTTGCAGGGAGCCAGCATGGACGTTAAAGGCTGAATGGCCTCCGTTGGTGCTGTACTCATTCTATGAATCAAACCAACCTCCAATTTATGAAACTATTGCTCATATTTTCCCACCCTCCTTTACATTACCTCAGACATACTTGTTGACATAGTTCATGGCCATCTACAACATGTGTTGTGTGAGATCATTGACTTGAGGAGATTGAAGATATTTAGCGGAGTAAATGAAATCCACCTTCTGTGTTATAATTTAACACACACTCACTGCACCACCTTCCCCTCCCATTTCCCCACATTTACACCCTCTTTGACCACGGGTTCATTGTATGGGTCACAGAATATGGATTGTCAGTAAACATGCAACTCTGGGATAGATGAGATATTTTTGCTATTCATTTTGTTTTTAATTTTGTGTTCACTCTGCCTCTTATCATGTTTCTCTTGCTTCTTTGCCACGCTCAGATTGCCAGACCATCAAAGGTGGTTTTGATTGCTTATTCATTTCGATTTTCAATTTTTGTCACAGCAGGGGGAAATGAAGAATAGGAAATGTAATTGGAAATCGGAGCTCCATTTACCTGTGCTACATCTGCCAGTACCACTACCAGTACTGCTGCCCTGATTACATTGGCTAGTATTATTTGCGTAGTCTATTAAACCCAAAAATGAATAAAGAACTTTTTATTCCTTGTCAATGTAGCCAATGGATGTTGCAATTGTCATGAGAGTACCTTTAAGAAATGGATGTTTAAGCAATGTACCTTTAAGAAATGCAGCAGCTCATATTACTGAAGTGATGTCAGAGGGTGGGGGGGAGCTGAGCTCACTTCTGATTTTAGTTTCAGTTTGCGAGAGAGCAGCTGAAAAGTGCCTGGCTGGTTTGCTGTGAGCTGATTGAAAGGAGACAGCCGGTGTTTTGAGAAAAAGAGCTTGGGTGTGTCTGTGTTTTGCAGTGAGCTGGATCTGCTGTGATCTCTGCCATGAAAGACTATCTCTGAATCATTTGGATGATTTAAACTCATAATAGTAATGTCATTAACCTGATGTGTTTCTGTTTAAAGGTGTCTTTTGGAGGTTTGAAGGAACATTTTGAGGGAATATTTAGTGTTGTATTATTTTCGGGGTTATCTTTGAAGTAAGGGGCGTTAAGTGATCCAATGTTTATTTAAAAGGTTAAGTTAAGTTCATGGAATAAACATTGTTTTGTGTTTAAAAACCCACATGTCCATAATTGTAATACCACACCTGGAGACCAAGCCGTGTGCTTCAAAAGCAACAATACATTAAAGGGAGAGGTTGGTTGAACTCCATGGTACATTTTGGGGTTCTGAAAATGCCGCTCCCATAACACAATCGAATTAACTTCACCATCTGATGATATTGGTTTGTGTATTTGGGTTTGTGGCTTTTAACCCAGGAAGTAATGATGCCATTTGTTAAGCGATGAACGGTTATTTTCAGCCTTTGGCAAATGACGTTGATTCTTCTCAGATAGTCTGACAGTTTGTTGATTTTCTTGGTCCTTCTATTCAATACAAGCAAAGGGGAGAATAGCAAACATTACGGCTGATTCACACACCATCCGGATTTGGAAATATATCTTCGTTTCTTCACTGTCGCTGGGTCAAAATCCTGGAACTCCCTCCCCAACAGCACAATGGGTGTACCTACGCCACATGGACTGCAGCGGTTCAAGAAGGCGACTCGCCACCACCTTCCCAAGGGCAAGTAGAGAGGGCAATAAATTTTGGTCATGCCAGCAATTCCCACACCCCATGAGCTCACTGAGCTAAATCGCTGGCTTTTAAAGCAGACCAAGCAGGCCAACAGCACGGTTCGATTCCCGTACCAGCCTCCCCGGACAGGCGCCGGAATGTGGTGACTAGGGGCTTTTCACAGTAACTTCATTGAAGCCTACTCGTGCCAATAAGCGATTTTCATTTCATTTTCATGAATAAAATATAATGGAGTCATCAAAACTCAGTAAAACTATGTTTTTTATGTGCAAAATATTAGTGCTCCCATTGCCACTGACCTCCCTCCATCAACCTCCCCATCCATTCCAAACTCTCATCCACCCCCAACCTCCATCCTCTCCACATTCCCACTCCACCCCAACCTCCTCCCACCTTCTCTCTAAGGGCCGCACATTCTTTGAGAGTCCTGAGTGGAGGTCCCGGGGGCGTATCTCTCTGCTGCTCCTCTTTCCCCCAAGGTCCGCGAGAGTCCCTTCCTGACTCCTTGAGGAGGAGGGGGCTCTTGGACGGAGGTCATGGTAACCTGTCTCTCTCTGGTGTAGTCACTGTGGAAACCGCCTCTGGATACTGCAAGGCCTGCACGCAAACAGGGCATTCCGCCGGAGCAGGGTCTCCATGGCGATCTCCACCCTCCCCATGGAGACCTCAATTACATCGAATTACATAGAATTTACAGTGCAGAAGGAGGCCATTCGGCCCATCGAGTCTGCACCGGCTCTTGGAAAGAGCATCCTACCCAAGGTCAACACCTCCACCCTATCCCCATAACCCAGTAACCCCACCCAACACTAAGGGCAATTTTGGACACTACGGGCAATTTATCATGGCCAATCCACCTAACCCGCACATCTTTGGACTGTGGGAGGAAACCGGAGCACCCGGAGGAAACCCACGCACACAGGGGGAGGACGTGCAGACTCCACACAGACAGTGACCCAAGCCGGAATCGAACCTGGGACCCTGGAGCTGTGAAGCGATTGTTGTATCCACAATGCCACCCTGCTGCCCAGCAGGCAAATACTTCACCTGGGGCAGCAGGGTAGCATGGTGGTTAGCATAAATGCTTCACAGCTCCAGGGTCCCAGGTTCGATTCCCGGCTGGGTCACTGTCTGTGTGGAGTCTGCACGTCCTCCCCCTGTGTGCGTGGGTTTCCTCCGGGTGCTCCGGTTTCCTCCCACAGTCCAAAGATGTGCAGGTTAGGTGGATTGGCCATGCTAAATTGCCCGTAGTGTCCTAATAAAAGTAAGGTTAAGGGGGGGGTTGTTGGGTTACGGGTATAGGGTGGATATGTGGGTTTGAGTAGGGTGATCATGGCTCGGCGCAACATTGAGGGCCGAAGGGCCTGTTCTGTGCTGTTCTGTTCTATGTTCTAGAGCAGGGGGATGGACTCTTCCACCTCACATGCTACTCTGTAGAAGTTTTGCCCATCTCTGTCAGACGCTCCTCACCCCTTACTGCATCTCAAGCTTCCTGTTTAGGACCCGTCCCAAAGGCTCGTCATCTGACTCGAACTTTGCAGGACCCTCTTGCCCAGCAGTCTCTCTTTGATTCTTCTGTTAACTTGCCTCTGTGAAGTCAATGTCACCATAGCTACACTAGGAGCTGGGCCGATGAGGGGTGTCTCAAGTAAAACCAGCAGCACGGAAAATGTCACAAGTACTAAAATAGCAGTTCTTATTTACAGCTGTTTTAGAAATAATTAAAAATACATAATTTGAATGTAGCTGTAGTGAGGTCGGTGTTTATTTCCAGGCAGATTCTTTTATTTTAAATTCCGGTACTGAATATTGGTGTAATGGAGCAAGCAATTTTATTTCAATGCCCACCAATTCTAAACATACATGAGAATGTAAGAGGGGATAGTGACGTTTAAGGGGCATCTTGACAAATACATGAATAGGATGGGAATAGAGGGATACGGACCCAGGAAGTGCAGAAGATTTTAGTTTAGACGGGCAGCATGGACGGCGCAGGCTTGGAGGGCCGAAGGGCCTGTTCCTGTGCTGTACTTTCTTTGTTCTTTGTTCTTTGGGAGGTGATATTGTCTTTGACGTGGGTTCAAATCTCAATACAGCAGATGGTGCACTTCGAGCTGGAAGATTGCCGTAAGATCCAATGTCCTTTAGGAAAAGGCCGAGCCGACACGTGCTCTAGACCCACGGCAATGTGGTTGACTAACTGCCTCTCTCTGAAATGTCCAGACAGAGGTCAGTTTTCTGGGGGGGGGGGGGGGGGGGGGGGGGCTGGGGGGGTCTGTAGAGGAGGTTCCTCTAGTCAGGGTTTCAGGGGAGGGCACGGGGGAGGGGGGGGCGGTGTCTGGGAGAGGAAGGGTGGGCACATTGTACATTGTGGGGGGGGGAGAGGTAATCCTCGGATAGGCTTTGGGGGAAACCCCCTTAAGGGGTTACCCCCTTGGTCCATCCTGCGGTCCACTATGTCAGGATCAAATTTGATGAGGTCTGTAGTATTCCCCGTCCATGTGACCACGTGATTCCTGGCCCAGGGGATCGGAGAATCACGGAAGACCGGAGAATAGGGTGTTGGGCCTGCCACATGGATGCAAGTGGATCAGGAAGACCCATTTTCATTCATTCACATTCTCCCGCTGGCCCATTGGGTGTGAACCAAGATCCCACCTCCAGCAGGGGGGGGGGGATTCTCCGCCACACCGGGGACCCCCCCCCCCCCCATGAGGAGAATCCAGGCCTTTTTGTTTCAATAAGATCACCTCTCATTCTCCTAATACCACATCCTGCAAAGGGTCAAGGGTCGCAGAACAGAGATAGGGAGGACAGGATAAAATAGTTTGCCATGGTGGAGAGTTCTAGAACCAGGGGACATCGATTCAAGATAAGTGGCAGAAAAGGGCAGCACGGTGGCGCAGTGGTTAGCACTGCTGCCTCACGGCGCCGAGGTCCCAGGTTCGATCCTGGCTCTGGGTCACTGTCCCTGTGGAGTTTGCACATTCTCCCCGTGTCTGCGTGGGTTTCGCCCCCACAACCCAAAGATATGCAGGATAGGTGGATTGGCCACGCTAAATTGCCCCTTAATTGGAAAAAAATAATTGCGTACTCTAAATTTATTTAAAAAAAAGATAAATAACAGAAGGTGTTAAGGGGACACGAGGGTAGTGGGAGTCTGGAATTCGCTGCCCGAGTTGGTGGTGGAGGCAGAGAATCTAAACTCTTTTTAAAAAGTACCAGGAACTGCTCTAAGCTACAGGGCTATGGACAGGGTGCAGGAAGGTGGGATTAGAAAGGGTGCCAGGGTGACCTCGGGCTGGCACTGACAAGATGGGCTGAATGGTCTTTAACCTTTCTATGGGACGGGACATCAGATTAAATAACAACAACTGGCATTGACATAGTGCCTCATCCACTTAGTAAAATGCCCCAAGACAGTTATGAAAGTTTGTTCTTGAAGTCCCTCAGTGGGAGCATCTTTTGAAGTGCTCTCAAAGTTATTTTCTGAAACTTGCAAACATTTCTTGAAAGGGGATGCATGGAATTCTGTGGGCTTGCTGGAGGGCTGTGACTCTCTTTGACTGATGGATGGGAAAGAGGGAGGTGGCGGAGATTTTGGTTGAAGATTCTGGTTGAAGATTTGGCGGCAGGTTTTCTGGAAGGCAGTGACAGGGGAAGTGCCGCTGTTCGATATTCCCGACTGATTGATGGAAAATCAGAAGTGCAGTTGCAGCTTTTCGCATGTGAACATTGTTCTCTTCCATTAGGCTGTCAGTGTGAAGCTCGATTCTTTCTCACAGGGCAGAGGGAAGTAGCACAATATCAGTCAAACCCCACACTTACTGCCTGAATCTCCTGAGGATTATTTTGCAGAGCATTATTGGCAATGACCTGTGCTGATTCTGCCCTGCCTAGACTTTAAATGTAATAGAGGCGACAGACACTTGTAGAATTGGCCGGAAACAAGAAGGAGAGTTTTATTAAATAAAATGGCATTTGAATAAAGTTTGTAATCACTGAAGAAAAATAGATTTGCTGATGTGGAGTTTAAGCGTTTTGAATTGAGCCTTATTGTTGGGATGAGGCTATTATTCAGGGTGCTGGCTGTGATCACGGTGCTGGAATTCCAGCTTCCTGTCGATCAATCTGCAGCTTCATAACAGGGACAAACACGTTCTCCAGCCCAGGCATTTTTAAAGTGGGGGTCGCGACCCGCGGGTGGATCGCAGGCGGGTGTCGGGAGGGCAGGGGAGCCGTTCCTGATCGCGGGAATTCAAGCGCAACATCTGCAGCAGCCGGATTTTAAAAATGACGGCTGCGACCATTACGGGATAGGGTGGAGGCGGGGGCTTAAGTAGGGTGCGCTTTCCAAGGGCCGGTGCAGGCTTGATGGGCTGAATGGCCTCCTTCTGCACTGTAGATTCTATATCGAATCATCCGCCCAACCTTCACATCTTTGGACTGTGGGAGGAAACCGGAGCACCCGGAGGAAACACGCGCAGACACGCGGGGAGAACGTGCAGACTCCGCACAGACAGTGACCCAAGCCGGGAATCGAACCTGGGACCCTGGAACTGTGAAACAACTGTGCTAACCACTGTGCTGCCCCTATATATGATCGATATATGATCCAGAGCATCCAAACAGTTAAAGTAAAGAACTCATGCAATTATTGTTACAGTTACTCAATAAACCTTTTGTTACTACTGGATGAGTTTGCCTCTTCTTCATCGAGATTCAGAAGACCTCATTATTAACCAAGGATTGAGTAGCACATGTTACCTACCACACAGGTAATAAAACAGCATTAGTAATTCAAGGCAGTTGTCAGGGGGAACCTGTGTAATATCAGCCAAGAGCAATTCACTTTGCGTTTGTTCCTTTAGTCTCATGCCAAAGGATAGAGGTGGAAAGTTTGCCTAATGCACTATCAGGCAAGTAGATGAGGTGTGAATGGCAGGTCTGTTCCCAGCAGAGTCATTTGAACTTGTCAGACACCCTTCAGAGAAACCTTCATGAGTATCTGCCCTGGATGTGCTAATCTGAAACAATTAGTACTTCAAAAATCCGAGGCAATTTCTGAACATTGACAGCAATGTCAGTGTGGAGAAGTGGCTCGCCCTAATGACCCCCCCTTGACAATATAAATGGTTCCAGGCAGTTTTGTACAATTATTTTCCATATTGACTGACACCGTGACAAAAGAACTCCACTGATTCATAGTAACCGAAGTCCATTTCACAACTCTCTGAGCCTATCAAAAGCCACATTAAAATGAGACAGTGAAGATTTTTTTATCCTCATTTCAGACAAGACAGCCCCGATTCTGTTACACTGAAAATGGGTGGGAGATGCTCACAGCAGTCTATTCACTGCTGCTTGCAATCGGAATTCAAATAATTCTGCTCTATTCTTTTGCATTGTAATATCTCCTTGGAGTTTGTCTTCAAATGACATTGACTGTGTTGGGCTGGGTTTATTTCTACCTGCACTAACCATGAGTTGAGATTTGTCACAACACTATCCACAGATGAGTTTGTGCGTGCCAATTTGTAAAGTCAATCTGCTGACAGCAGGCATTGCACTGAAAGGAAAGAATTTGGTCCGAGCGCTTACAGCATCAGCATTGCAATTGAACTCGAAATAGGTTCAGTTTGTGAAATCGCAGAGAGGTGGCTCAACACAGTGTCCGTTCTGATTCCGAATACACGGGGACATAGACCGCTGACATCACGGCATGCTTTATCCATGGTTTGCTTGACAACAGAATATCCATTGAAACTGAAATGTCATTTCGATCACCAAAACCAAACAGCTAAGGTTCGCTTTTGAAAGATTGCACAAAAAATAAGACCAGTAAAAGTGTCAACACGTTGTAATTATTTTTAGGTATAGAGCAAGGCAACAGTAAACCCGAATGAAAATGCATTGTGTGGGGCAATAAAAATAACTCCTCGCGCCTTTATGTGACTCGTGTTATTTAATACACTGACTCTTGATGAAGGATTTATTACGAACGGAGGGAAAGATGCTTTTAATAAATTAAAATCATGTGATTAATGCTGGAATGGCAACATATTGTACTGATGGTTGATTTCTCTGCGTATCATCCTGCTTTGTATTAACTGTGAGATTCCTTCTCCATTTCACTGAAGCAGGCATGTTGTCCGGGAGCGTCGGAACTTGTCAGAAAACTGCATGACAAATTGCTAAAAGTGAACGTGGACAGGCAGTGCCAATGCTGGCTAAGGACATGATCAGGAAATGTGTGACATTGCTGGAAAAGATCTCTTTCATTCAACAGACAATGCAATAAATATTAAGTACAATTACTGATCGTTGAATATTTAATTATTGAACTATTTATTTGGTGCTCTCACAGCAGTCTAGAAATCAGCTGGTTAGCTCAGGAAAACCTCTTCAGTCATTGGCCCAGAGACCCGCCATCATACAGAGACCTTCAGTGGAGGTCGGATGCCCTTTGGGGTCGGTCAGACGGTCATTTAAATGGTTAAAGTTACGCAATATTGTCAAAGTTATTGCTAACAGACCTGCAAAATCAACTGTCAAAACTGTCAGAAGCAGCTGTCAAAAGTGTCAAATAAACCTGTCAAAAGAACCTATCAAAGATGTTCAGGTCATGTGGATTGGCCACGCTAAATTGCCCCTTAATTGGAAAAAAGGTAACGGGGGGGGGGGTTGATTCTCCGAGCCCCGCGCCGGGCTTGAGAATCGCCGCAACTGCGCCACAACACCCCGCCGCCGGTGTGTGATTCTCCGAGGTGCGGAGAATCGGCGCCATTTGCGGCGGTGCGTTTGACGCGGCGCCGGGCGCGGGCTGCTGGAATCGGCGGGGCTGCCGATTCTCTGGCCCGGTTGGGCCGAGTGGCCGCGCGGATACGACAAAGTCCCACCGACGCCGTTCACCCCTGGTCGCTGCCGGCGGGAACTCTGCCTGAAGGGCCGGGGGTGGCTTGTGGGGAGTGGGGGGGGGGGGGGGGGGGGGAGGGGACTTTGTCCCCGGAGGGGGGCCTCCGATGGGGTCTGGCCCACGATCAGGGCCAACCATCGGCGGGCCGGCCTCTCCCCCCCCCCCCCCCCCCCCCCCCGGGCCTACTTTTCTGCGCAGCCGGCCCCATATAACCAACGCCATGTTGAATCGGGGCCGGTGCGCAGAAGACGTCCCCCACGCATGCGCAGGTTGGCGCAGTGCCCATTTGGCGCTGGGAAGGGAGGCTGGAGCGGCGTGAACTGCTCCAGCACCGTGTTGGCCCCCTGTGAGGGACAGACTAGGTCGTACCCGGACCCAGTTCGCGCCGTCGTGAAACGCGACGGCATTCATGACGACACGAACACTTGGGCTCCATTTGGGAGAATCGCCCCCAGGATGCTCTAAATTCAAAGACAGAAACTGTCAAAGACATTTAAGGGTCTTTTGCTTTAAGTCTATTCCGCTCTCCTTTTTGACATAAGCCTGAGGAATTCAATTACTAGATGACTGATTTCATAACCGTCCAAAATCACAGCAGGTTGCCATTTCATAATTTGGTTGAAAGCTACAAATGGTTATAGACTCTTTATAGACTATGAATTCCAATGCTTGTTGTTAAAAGGGTTTTGAATGAAATGTTTGTTATTATACAGCTTTATTTGTTGGCAGAATAAAAATGTGGTAAATGGGCTTTTCTGAATGTTTTGAACGGAAATCTGCAATAGACCCTTGAACATCATTTTATCCCATCTCTGCAGGATCCCTGAGGTCTGCCCACGGTGGGTACTGAGTAAGTTGGCATGGTGGGTGTAAGGCAAAGGGTGATGGGTGGGATCATGTGTTGGCATTATGTTGGCATAGGGGCTCTGAAGGGCATGGGTTCACATGAGTTGGCCATGGAGAGTGTATGGGGCATGAGGAGGGTGGAGACTGAGGGTTGGAGAGTTGTTTCATGTTTTATTCTTTAAAAAAAATTTGGACACAATGCCCGATCCCCTAGGCAGGCCGTCAGCCCATCCCATCTCTGCAACCAGCATCCTCCTCACTACTTCTGAGGTTGCCCATCCCGATAGGTTGGGTGGTGATGGCACCAGGGGTGGGTGAGCCTGGATCCTAGCCTGCAGCAGCCCACAGTATTCTGGTGGAACCAGAAGGAATGCTCCTGTCCCTCCTGCTTCCATGCCAGCAAAGTTTTGAGCATGTTTTGAGGCAGTTTCTTATAGTGGAGAACAGCAATCTCTTTAAGGGTTGCTGCTTCAGCTGTTCAATGTCATGGGAAGCTGAGTACATTATAGACACTGCTCACATGTCCCTTAAAGTCAAGATCCTTGATATGATCCCCACTTGGACCATGGGGAAATCATTGTTGACCTCCCCGTGGCACTTGTGCAATCATGTTACTAAAGTTCTCACTTTGTGGCAGAACGTCAATTTGCATAATCCAGCCCAATAAAACTGCTGGATGCTCCAGCTACCCGGGGAAGGTCCCTTTTCAAATGACAGCAATCACAAGGCGGTCGGGAGTCTTGCACCAGGCTCTTCCTGTCCCCAAGTTAATTGGGGATATTGACGTCTGAAACCTACTGTGGGTACCCCTGCCCAATTCTCCTGGACCCACGCCATCATCCCCATTCTACTGGCCTTCAGTAAATTCTACCCATTCACTCTAACTCCAAATTTCTATCTGTCAGGTCACCATGGATACTGCTGATCTCCGATGGTCTTGTCCTTATCAAGTCTCCCTGCATATCCCACCCCAGTTGTTCATCCCGATGTGGGTTGCGTCTTTGTTCCTGTAAAGTTGGAGAACTGCAGATAGCTGTCATTTCATCCATGGTCAGATCCTCTCCACGTTTCAGGTAAACATCGCCCGAAAGGTCATGATCAAGAACTTTTCTTTCTGATTTCCTGCCTCCTCATTCCGTTTATCCCTTTTACTTCTCCTCAGGGATTTTCATCCTGAAGTTTGAGGCCTCCACAGGCACCCCACTTCCCAATCCCTCACTCAATCAAACTGACCCCTTCTCTCCACACACCCTCAACCATTTCTAGGTTCACCTCTTCTGGAAGAGTCCCGTTGAACTCTTCCTCACTTAATTCCTAACCTTGAGTTACTTTCCTCATCCCTGTGGTTGCTGACGCTGTTAGGGTTCCATCTTACTCAGGTACTAACCTTCTTTCATTCAGAACTCTCATTACCCTGCTCAAAAAATGGCGTGATGACCCTCTCCAATCACCATTGATTCTCTCCTATACAACATGGAGTGGGATTCTCCGTCCCGCCAGCCGGCCATTGTGGGCAGTGCCATGCCATTGGGAAATCCCGGGCGTGTGTGCGATGCCGGCGCAATGGGGAATCGCGCCAGCGGAGAATCCAACACATGATTTTATTGTGACTTTTGATGAATTAGTATCTGGGAACAGAAAAGAATCTCCAGTTAAAGGTCTCATATAAATTATTACTACTTGTGTTATATTTCTTTGCTGCCGCAAAGGTGTGGAGGTGGCCACACTCTGGATTTGTGTAAAACACGATGAGATCTTTATTAAAGATGCAATCAAGATGGTGATCTGCCCAAAGCCCTCGCAAACACTCTGCTGATCTCACTACACATCACATGATGCAGAACCAACAGGAATACATTCCCACATATGTAAAACTTTGGAATCTCCTCTCTGCAAAGATAGTAACCATCCCGTAGAGGAGGATATCACTGATCCACACAGCCAATCAGCATGAATTTAAATGGGAGAAAAATCCAACAGTCTTCAGTCCAGTACGTGATACTTGCACGCCTGATTTTCCTCTGCATTGCGTGAGGGAATAACTATATTCTCAGGCTTAGAAACTAGCACAGTGACATTTAGATTGACAATTGGGGTTGAACCCTGCATCGAGAATTCACACAGTAGCTTTCTCAGCCACTCCCTCCTCTAGACCCTGTCACAGAGGTGTTACCAGATTCAATTCCCCAATGTTTCAGAGACACATTGCTCCCAGCTCAAACCCATACTCTTCTCCCAATTTTTGATCAGGTGCCATCCACTTTTCCCGCCATCTCTTAATTGCTGTTGGCATCCATCCTCCTCCACCACCTCAGTCCCACTCCTTCACCTTCAACTTCTTCAGTCCTCTCCCCTTTGCTTCCTGTAACAGCCTCCCCGAACAGGCGCCGGAATGTGGCGACTAGGGGCTTTTCACAGTAACTTCATTGAAGCCTACTCGTGGCAATAAGCAATTTCATCTTTCATTGGGGCAGCAGGGTAGCATGGTGGTTAGCATAAATGCTTCACAGCTCCAGGGTCCCAGGTTCGATTCCCGGCTGGGTCACTGTCTGTGTGGAGTCTGCACGTCCTCCCCGTGTGTGCGTGGGTTTCCTCCGGGTGCTCCGGTTTCCTCCCACAGTCCAAAGATGTGCGGGTTAGGTGGATTGGCCATGCTAAATTGCCCGTAGTGTCCTAATAAAAGTAAGGTTAAGGGGGGGGTTGTTGGGTTACGGGTATAGGGTGGATACGTGGGTTTGAGTAGGGTGATCATGGCTCAGCACAACATTGAGGGCCGAAGGGCCTGTTCTGTGCTGTACTGTTCTATGTTCTATCTATCCATTCCCCAATCTCTCTCTCTTTTCACAATACTTCGCAGCACTGCATCATCACATTACCTCTTAGAAATGGAATGAGAAAAGAGTTATTGACATACTTTATTTTCGCCCTGTCTATTTGTGAGTTAAAGTTGAAATTCCCGTATCAGCCTCCCGAACAGACGCCGGAATGTGGCGGCTAGGGGCTTTTCACAATAACTTCACTGAAGCCTACTCGTGACAATAAGCAATTTTCATTTCATTTCATTTCAAATGCTAAGTGCCAGGATTCAAAGGGCTCATCCGGGATTGTTCAAATGGCGATGGAAAAGCAATGACCTTCCAGACAGAAAGAAGCTCAAACATTTCCAGTAAGTCGCTCTGCGACTGAATCCAGTTTACAGCAAATATCTCGATGGGGGAATTTCACAATTTTTCTGTATTGGACTAATAAGTGGTTTCCCATCAATTTTAGTCAAAATTGCATCTAATCAGATGTTTTCAGCAATTGCCTCTCAAAGTCAGAGTAATTCATAGAAAAGTAATTATACCTCCTGTGGTAGTTCATTGCTGCCGTTTCCAGCCGACAATGACAGGTCTACTGTCAGTCTTTGTGCCTTTCAGTTGAATGTCCTCTATGCTTCCAGATGAATATGAGAAATTAAAATAATAAAATTATTCATGAATAATGCAGCGCATGGATATTAGCTTACAAAATAACGTGCTTTGAATGGAGATGTGATTAATATTTTATGTGCTATTCACTGGAATTTTACAAGCAAATTTGCATTTTTCTTTTTAGCTTTTAGCTTTGTTTGATAATAAGTTATTCACACTGATCTCTGGAGGTGCTACGGATACTGAATTGCAAAGGTGTGTGTACATGGATTAGAGAGGCGATAGTCTTTTGGAACGATGTTTAAGTGAACAGTGAAATAATAAGGTGAACACATGCTAGATGCAGCATTTTATATAGGTAGACATTTAATATTAGTCTCCTATAACGTTACTAATTGATAATAGGTAATGGCCTATTTACCCATTGCAGCTCTCTGTGTAGCCGACACATACTACAATTACACAAATAAAACTTCATGAATCATACTGAAGTTGTATGAAAAGAACCATTTGTAATAGCTGTAAATCGGGAGATGGAAGGCAGAGGGGAACGGAGAAACTGTAATGAGCAAACTGGTGGAGCTGTGGCTGATCAGCCTCGGGGCCAGATGAACTTTACCCGAGGGTCTTAAAAGGTTCCATCTGAGTGGAAAGTACCAAATATAAGCCCTCTTTGCAATAAGGGAGGGAGGCAGAAAACATAGAACATAGAACATTACAGGACAGTACAGGCCCTTCGGCCCTCGATGTTGCGCTGACCTGTGAAACCCCATTAAAGCCCATCTACACTATTCCCTTATCGTCCATATGTCTATCCAATGACCATTTAAATGCCCTTAATGTTGGCGAGTCCACTACTGTTGCAGGCAGGGCATTCCACGCCCTTACTACTCTCTATGAGTAAAGAACCTACCTCTGACATCTGTCCTATATCTATCTCCCCTCAATTTAAAGCTATGTCTCCTCGTGCTAAACATCACCATCCGAGAAAAAAAGCTCTCACTGTCCACCCTATCTAATCCTCTGATCATCTTGTATGCCTCAATTAAGTCACCTCTTAACCTTCTTCTCTCTAACGAAAATAGCCTCAAGTCCCTCAGCCTTCCCTCATAAGATCTTTCCTCCATACCAGGCAACATCCTTGTAAATCTCCTCTGCACCTGCTCCAATGCTTCCACATCCTTCCTATCATGCGGCGACCAGAACTGCACGCAATACTCCAAATGCGGCAACATGACCTCATGGCTCCGAAACTCAATTCCTCTACCAATAAAAGCTAATACACCGTACGCCTTCTTAACAACCCTATCTACCTGGGTGGCAACTTTCAGGGATCTATGTACATGGACACCGAGATCTATCTGCTCATCCACACTACCAAGAATCCTACCATTAGCCCAGTACTCTGTCTTCCTGTTATTCCTTCCAAAATGAATCACCTCACACTTTTCTGCATTAAACTCCATTTGCCACCTCTCAACCCAGCTCTGCAGCTGATCTATGTCCCTCTGTAACTTGTAACATCCTTCTGCACTGTCCACAACTCCACCGACTTTAGTGTCACCTGCAAATTTACTCACCCATCCTTCTACGCCGTCCTCTAGGTGATTTATAAAAATGACAAACAGCAGTGGCCCCAAAACAGATCCTTGTGGTGCACCACTAGTAACTGAACTCCAGGCTGAACATTTCCCATCAACCATCGCCCTTTGTCTTCTTCCAGCTAGCCAATTTCTGATCCAAACTGCTAAATCACCCTGAATCCCATGCCTCCGTATTTTCTGCAATAGCTTACCATGGGGAACCTTATCAAACGCTTTACTGAAATCCATATACACCACATCAGCTGCTTTACCCTCATCCACCTGTTTGGTCACCTTTTCAAAGAACTCAATAAGGTTTGTGAGGCACGACCTACCCTTCACAAAACCGTGTTGACTATCACTAATCAAATTATTCTTTTCCAGATGATTATAAATCCTATCTCTTATAAACCTTTCCAAGACTTTGCCCACAACAAGAGAAAGGCTCACTGGTCTATAGTTACCGGGGTTGTCTCTACTCCCCTTCTTGAACAAGGGGACAACATTTGCTACCCTCCAGTCTTCTGGCACTATTCCTGTAGACAATTATGACATAAAGATCAAAGCCAAAGGCTCAGCAATCTCTTCCCTAGCTTCCCAGAGAATCAGAGGATAAAACCCATCCAGCCCAGGGGACTTATCTATTTTCACACTTTCCAGAATCGCTAACACCTCCTCCTTATGAACATCAAGCCCTTCTAGTCTCTCAACCGGGACCTGGGATTCATGTCGCATTACATCCACCCCCCACCATCTAGAATGAAGCGGATGAGTTGCAGAATTGCATCTGGAGATTGGCAGTTGTCAGTGTTGAGGACTGAGGCTGTTGCAGCAATGCCGTCGTCATCCGCTTCATTCTAGATCACAACGTCTTCATCTTCGACAACAAATTCTTCATCCAACACCACACAACCCTGCCAGGGCAATCTCTGCAAGACATGCCAGATTATCGACTCGGATACCACCATTACACGTGGTAACACCACCCACCAGGTACGCGGCACATATTCGTGCGACTCGACCAATGTAGTCTACCTCATACGCTGCAGGAAAGGATGTCCCGAAGCGTGGTACATTGGCGAGACCATGCAGACACTGCGACAATGAATGAGCTGGCATCGTGCGACAATCACCAGGCAGGAATGTTCCCTTCCAGTCGGGGAACACTTTAGCAGTCAAGGGCATTCAGCCTCTGATCTCCGGGTAAGCGTTCTCCAAGGCGGCCTTCAGGACACGCGACAACGTAGAATTGCCGAGAAAAAACTTATAGCCAAGTTCCACACACATGAGTGCGGCCTCAACCGGGATCTTGGATTCATGTCGCATTACATCCACCCCCCACCATCTGGCCTGGACTTGCAAAATCCTACCAACTGTTCGGGCTTGAGACAATTCACACCTCTTTAACCTGTGATTATCCCTCTCCCTGCATCTGTGAAGATTTGATTACCTGCAAATGCTCGCATTCCAAGCATTGTCCAGCATCTCTGACTTTGTCTATTTGAATGTTTCTGGAACATACCTCGCCATTCCCCTGAGGAAGGAGCAGTGCTCCGAAAGCTCGTGTTTGAAACAAACCTGTTGGACTTTAACCTGGTGTTGTAAGACTTCTTACTGTGCTCACCCCAGTCCAACGCCGGCATCTCCACATCATGACTTCCTTTGGAAACATAGAAAATAGGAGTAGGAGGAGGCCGTTTGGCCCTTCGAGCCTGCTCCGTTATTCATCATGATCGTGGCTGATCATCCAACTCAATAGCCTACTCCTGCTTTCTCCCTATAACCCTTGATTGTATTCGCCTCAACTGCCATACCTAGTCGCCTCTTGAATGTATTCAATGGCTGCGTGGGTTTCCTCCGGGTGCTCTGGTTTCATTCAACAGCCAAAAATATGCAGGTTAGGTGCGGATAGGGTGGGGGAGTGGCCTTAGATAGGGTACTCTTTCAGAGGATCAGTGCAGACTCGATGGGCTGAATGGCCTCCTCGTGCACTGTAGCAATTCTGTGGATTCTGGTCCTATTTTGCATGTTTGTATGTTTATCCTCAGCCATGTTACTTTTAGTCAAAGTTATCCTGTAATGATTCAAACGTTCATGTTTAACGCTTTTATTGAAATAAAATAAATTAACAATTGCTTTCAGAGTGTCCACCTGCTCTAATAAAGGCTTCGTGTCTTTTAATAATTTTTCCTCAGATTTTTAAAATCGCTCCACAAGAAATAGGCGTCAGGAATTACGGCCTGTCTGCTCTGTTAGTGGCTTCTGTAGATTAACTCTCATAAAGCATCCACACCACCTTCAGCAAGTAACCGCTGTAATCCCACCTCTACAATCCAAATAGGACTGCTTGCCCATTGATAATAAGGAACACCACCCCCACTTTGGTGTGTCTGAGATAGTGGGGGTAGGGCTGGAGAGGCGAGAAGATGATTCACATAAGAGTGACTGTTGAGAGGGAATACTAATACCTGCTCTCTGAAAGAACCTCCTCCAGTTCGAGCAATGATGTGGGCAAGTGATGGGATAAGTAAGAACTGGAAAACCATATTATCATTAAGAATGCATTAGACAATTACACTTGAGCATTGTATGTATGGTAAAATGATGTAACTATTTTCAGCTCTGGCTTTTTGCAGTGTTCCATCCAAGTAAGATGACTGAATGTAATGTTAACTCTGTGATAATTCGCTGCATTTTTCCCACACTGCTCCGTGCTGGGACACTTCATTTCATATACACAATCTCCATTGGAGGTTCCAGAGGATGCAACCTGACTTCAGGTTGTTTAACCTATACAGAGTTGTGGGTTTAAGCCCCAGTATAGAGCTATAGCACGAAATCTATGCTGACACTACAGTGCACCAATTGATCACAAAGAATGTGATAAAATAATGATATGACAGGGTAGAGTCAGCATGGATTTATGAAAGGGAAATCATATCTGACAAACCTTTTGGGAGTTTTTTTGAGGATGTTACCTCCACATAATTTGTGGATGTTGTGTATTTGGATTTTCAGGATGTTTTTGATAAGGTCCCACACAGGAGATTGGTAAACAGAATTAGAGCACATATACTGCTGTGGATTGAGAATTGGTTAACAAACAGGAACCAGAGAGTAGGAATAAGTAGATCATTCTCAGGATGCCAAGCTGTGACTAGTGTGGGACCACAAGGATTAGTGCGTGGGCCACAGACGTTAACAATCTATATAAATGGATGTGGGGACCGAATGTCATATTTCCAAATTGGCTTATGACACAAAACGTGGTGGGAATGTAAGCTATGAGAAGGTTGAAAGAAGGCTTGAAGTGGATTTGGACAGGCAAAGTGAGTAGGCAAGAACATTACAAAAAATCATTGTTAGGATATGAGGCTCGGCCAGCATTTATTGCCCGTCCCTAATTGCCCTTGAGAAGGTGGTGGTGAGCTGCCTTCTTGAACCGCTGCAGTCCATGTGGCGCAGGGTAGGTACACTCCCTGTGCTGTTAGGGAGGGAGTACCAGGAGCTTGACCCAGCGACAGTGAAGGAACGGCCGACATATTTCCAACTCAGGATGGTGAGTGGCGAATAAGGAGGCAAAAGCCAGTGATAGTCCCAAAGACAGATAAATTCAGATTCCAGCAAAGGAGGACCAAAAAGATAATAATGAGAGAGAAAATAAACTACGAGAGCAAACTAGTGAGGAATATAATAATAATCGCTTATTGTCATGAGTAGGCTTCAATGAAGTTACTGAGAAAAGCCCCTAGTCGCCACATTCCGGCGCCTGTTCTGGGAGGCTGGTACGGGAATTGAACCTGCGCTGCTGCCTCGTTCTGCATTACAAGACAGCTGTTTAGCCCACTGTGCTAAACCAGCCCCTATAAAAGCTGACAATAAGAATTTCTTCAAATACATAAAAAGGAAGAGAGAGGTTGAAGTGAACATAGACCCTTAGCAAATGAATCTGTGAGATAGTTATGGGGAACAAGGAAATGGCAAAGGAATTAAACAGATATTTTGCATCAGTCTTTATGGCGGAAGATACTTTGAACATCGCATTAATGCTAAAGAGTTCGGGGAAGGAATTAAATACCATCACTAGAGAAGTAACATTAGACAGACTAATGGGACTAAAGGCAGATAAACCCCGTTTTCCTGATGGTTTGTATCCTAGGATCCTAACAGAAGAAGCTACAGAGATAGTAGATGCATTGATTTTGTTTTGATTGATTGTCACATGTACCAAAGTACAGTGAAAAGTATTTTTCTGCACAGTACACAGTACGTACATAGTAGACAAAAGAATAAACAACAGAGAACATTGATTGACAAATGATACATCGACAAACAGTGATTGGTTACAGTGCAGAACAGGGAGCCAAACAAAGCAAATACATAGAACATAGAACATACAGTGCAGAAGGAAGCCATTCCGCCCATCGAGTCTGCACCGACCCACTTAAGCCCTCGCTTCCACCCTATCCACTTAACCCAATAAATCCTCCTCACCTTTTTTGGCACGAAGGGCAATTCATCATGGCCAATCCACCTAACCTGTACATCTTTGGACAGTGGGAGGAAACCGGAGCACCCGGAAGAAACCCATATAGACACGGGGAGAAAGTGCAGACTCTGCACAGACAGTGACCCAGCAGGGAACCAAACCTGGGACCCTGGCACTGTGATGCCACAGTGCTAACCATTATGCTACCGTGCTGCCCAATCAAGAGCAACATAGGGCATTGTGAATAGTGTTTTTACAGGGAACAGATCAGTCTGAGGGGGTGTGGTTGAGGAGTCTGGTAGCTGTGGGGAAGAAGCTGTTCCTATGTCTGGATGTGCGGGCCTTCAGACTTCTGTACCTTCTGCCTGATGGAAGGGTCTGGAAGAAGGCAAAGCCTGGGTGGGAGGGGTCTCTGATAATGCTGTCTGCCTTCCTGAGGCAGCGGGAGGTGTAGACAGAATCAATGTGGGGGTGGCAAGCTTGTGTGATGCGTTGGGCTGAGTTCACCACACTCTGCAGTTTCTTGAGATCTTGGGCCGAGCAGTTGCCATACCAGGCTGTGATGCAGCCGGATAGGATGCTCTCTATGGCACAGTTGCCATACCAGGCTGTGGGGCAGCCGGATAGGTTGCTGTCTATGGCACAGTTGCCATACCAGGCTGTGGGGCAGCTGGATAGGATGCTCTCTATGGCACAGTTGCCATACGAAGCTGTGATGCAGCTGGATAGGTTGCTGTCTATGGCACATCTGTAGAAGTTTGTGAGAGTCAATGCAGACATGCCAAATTTCTTTAGCTTGCGTAGGATAATTGGAGTTCAGTGTCATTAAACAGGGATTTGAAAGAGGGACCAGTGTCTCTCTCCAAAATATCAGCTGTTCCTCAGATTGATGGTCACATCTTGTTCAGTGGGTTCCTCCTGTGGCCCAGTGGTCACAACTGGTAATCTCCAAACCAATACTCTGGAATCCCACCAAATGGTCAAATGGGAATTCAATTAAAAATCAACCTGGGCAAGGAAAGGTTGTTATCATCAAAGATCTTTGTGCGATCCAGCGATGAGAATGATTTGAACAGAATACAGCAAAATGTTCTTTTTATGGCCGAAATAATTATAACGGGACTGAAACGAGGCAGCTTTGAAGAAGGACACCATCCATTTTCATTTTGGGCCAAATTCTATTTCTCCGCTGCCTTTTGGGGTGATGTATTTTATTTGAATGTCGCCCAGCTTCACCAGTGCTTTCTTACTGTCATTGCATTCCTCACTGCACTGTCTCTCTCTTCCAGATTAAAGCACATTACTTCTAACGGAAATCCTGCCGGGAGGGAACTTTGCTTTTGTTTCTGTGGGATCAGTTCTCTGCTGCCAAGCTGGGAATTTTGACCTTATCCTGAGCGAACTCTGACCTTCCCTACAGTGCAACCCCATTCTGTGCTTCTCCATGGCCAGTGGCCTCACCCATCCTTCAGAAATCCTCTGCCACTTTTCACTGGGTTGTGTGGGAGGATTTAAGCACAGAACCACAGAATTTACAGTGCAGGAGGCCATTCAGCCCATCAATTCTGCACTGACCCCACTGAAGCCCACACCTCCACCCTATCCCCGTAATCCAGTAACCCCACTTAACCCTTTTGGACACTAAGGGGAATTTATCGCGGCCAATTTACCAAACCAGCACATCTTTGGACTGTGGGAGGAATCCGGAGCACCCGGAGGAAATCCACGCAGGCACGGGGAGAACGTGTTGACTCCACACAGACAGCGACCCAAGCTGGGAATCGAACCTGGGACCCTGGTGCTGTGAAGCAATTGTGCTAACCACTATGCTACCGTGCTACTGCTGCAACTCCTGACCTTGTGCTCAAGTCAAAAAGCAAGATTGAGAGTGGCCTCTCCGGTCTCTTCAACGAGCGTAAAATTCCACACCTGTGATTGCTGAAGCCAATCTGGTGCTACTGTTTGTTAACCAGCTGGCCCTACCAGCAAAATAGCTTAATAGTAACTGCAAGGAGCACTAAACCATAAAATCTTTCTCTTACTTTTCCTACAGAGCCACTCAACTGAGGGAAAGATGCTCGTTCCCTGTTCTGAGAGCTGAAATACCTGTGCTGAGATCATCAGCGGTCTGGAGCCTGTGAATATTCCAACGAACACTGCCCCACCTGCACCTGCTCCCTTGGGGTAGCAGGTAGCATGTGGAGGCCTGACTGAGAGGGTGGGGGGGGGGGGGGGGGGGGGGGGGGGGGGGGGGGGGGGGGGGGGGGGGCGCACACACCCAAAGGGGGAGGAGTGGGAGTACTTTCAGCAGAGTCTCATTTCTGTGTGTCCTTTCTCTATTTTCCCTCTCATGATCTACCTAAACCTCCCCACAAGCTGGAGAGCGCTTTGCTGCCTAGGAGTGAGGTCAGGAATAGTCAACTGGGTTTTCGGCATCTTATTTAATGTATAGACACCATGGGTGAGGGACAGCATACACTCAGTGCTCCATGTGGGTGGACTTTCGTGCAAAGGTCTGAGACATCATGAGACTCATATACAAATGGACTCCTCCAATCTCTCTCCTGTCGTGCGTATAAGTGTAAAGTCGCCATCATCCCAGATGGCCATTGGCTGCTTTCCCCTTTGAGGGGGAGAGCTGACTGGTGGGGATTTAACCTGAGGGTCACCACACCTCAGGAGAGTGGCAGGGTGAAGAAGGCGAATAACCATAGCCGGTACAGGGATTGAACCCGCACTGCTGGCCTCGCTCTGCATCACAAACCAGTTATCTAGCCAACTGAGCGAACCCCGCCCCCACAGTCGCGCACACTAGCCCCCAGAAAGAGTAACCGAACCTCACCTTTTCTGCTGCTGCTCCAGAATAGCCTTCTTCATCAATAATGCCAATGACTGAGGTGCAGAATTGATGTTCAGCTCAGCAGAGCTTGGAGGATCCTGATACCCCCAATCCCTCAAACTCATGGGACGTCCTGCCCCATGTATCCAAAGGTCTGTATCCAACTGCTGAGACTTGCCCCTGTGAGTAGACAGATTGAGGGGTGGCTATGCTGACGCCTTCTATGAAGATGTTACAGAGTGTAATTTTGAGTACAGAGTGTTCTCACAAGCCTTTATTATTATTATTCTCCTCTGTAATTGTTTTACTGGTATCTGTTGGGAGTTCTGAGCACGTGCGAGCTTTGTGTGGGCTTTTTCTGTCTGTAAGAGGGTGACCTGTAAACAAGATCTGTTTTCATAGAATTTACAGTGCAGAAGGAGGCCATTCGGCCCATCGAGTCTGCACCGGCTCTTGGAAAGAGCACCCTACCCAGGCCCACATCTCCACCCTATCCCCATAACCCAGTAATCCCACCCAACACTAAGGGCAATTTTGGACACTAAGGGCAATTTATCATGGCCAATCCACCTAACCTGCACATCTTTGGACTGTGGGAGGAAATCGGAGCACCCGGAGGAAACCCACACACTCACGGGGAGAATGTGCAGACTCCGCACAGACAGTGACCCAATGCGGAATTGAACCTTGGACCCTGGAGCTGTGAAGAAATTGTGCTAACCACAATGCTACTGTGCTGCCCAAACTAGAGCTCCTGTTTTCATAGTTATTACTGTTGCCACTGTTCCGCAGAGTTACTGCTATTGTTAAACTTTGTTATTTATTTATATAAAAAAGCTTCTTCTTTTAAACAGCGCATTGAACTCCCTCCTTTGTTATTTCAAGTTATCACAGAAAATATCTTTCACTGAGGCACTTCCTCCACCCAATCCTTGCAATCTTTCTTCCATTTCACTTCCCACCTCTGTCATATGGCGAGCCACAAGGCTCACCATACAGGAAATGTGAATGAAAGAAGAGGTCACAATACCACGCTTACACGGTGAGACTTTTAGAGAGAAGGTTGTCGCTCAGTAACATGACCCCGTGCTGCCTCACTCTGATGCAGAACCTGAGGATACACTGCTGGGGTAACCCTCGTTCTCTCTTATTTTATTGTTGTAAAATAATAAGGATATTAAAATTACCAATGGAATGAAATAATCTCAGTTTGGCCATTGTTTTAGTAGCTTCTATTGATGTGGAATGAGTTGTTTAAAGTTTTGACAGCACCACTTTGACAATCAGAACACTGGTATGTTTCATGGTCTTATCAGCATAAGCTTCTTTACAACTTAAATTACTCCAATTACCCAGCTGTTTCTACACTAAGCTAAAACTCTGCTGAATAATTCAACCCTAAGTCTAAGTGATGGCCTCTCTTTGTCTCTGTCATTTTTCAACACAACACATGAATGACTAGCTGCCTTTTTCTCCTCGCCTCGAACACTGACCTCCCTCTGTAATGACACAGTGCTTCCTTACGTCTCAGACAGTAACCTTTTCAAAACGATCACTTCTGTCATGAAATATTAATGAGAAGACGATGAATAATAAATGCCTCCTAACACAGTCTGTTTGTTTGAATTACGCCGTTGAATTCTTGAAGAGTAAATGTCGTACACATGTCAGTGGATGAAAGGTAGACCCCACTGGTTACGTTCAATGCAGATGTAGGTGGAAATTCAATTATTTTTTTTACATTTAGAGTACCCAATTCATTTTTCCAATTACGGGGCAATTTAGCGTGGCCAATCCACCTAGCCTGCACATCTTTGGGTTGTGGGGGCGAAACCCACGCAAACACGGGGAGAATGTGCAAACTCCACACAGACAGTGACCCAGGGCCAGGATTGAACCTGGGACCTCGGCGCCGTGAGGCAGCAGTGCTAACCCACTGCGCTGCCGTGTTGCCCTATAAATTCAATTATTTAAGCAGCCTCACCGTTGAATGGAGATTTTGGGGAAGATGTTTCACTCCTTTTCTTCATGTTAGTGAAAAGACAAAGGGGCATTGAGCATACAGTGAGCGATACACTCTCACATGCTACCATGGGTGGGGTGCTGTGAGTTTGCAACAATGGTTTGTGTACAAACTTTCTTAATAAGTTGTTCAAAAAGCCAATCATTACAAACAAAACAATTACAAATGGACACACAAACACTTCCCCATCTTTAACAAGCAACTGTAGAAAGGATTACAAAGAAATTGCAGCGGGAGAATTAACCGTACAACTTTTGTCCTTCCCATGTGTGGCGACTCTCTGTGAATTCTGTATAACAGCAGTATATATTTTCAACAGGACATTTAGGGTGTGGGGGGAGCACATTTGTGTATTGTTTGGATTTGGATTTGTTTATTGTCACGTGTACCGAGGTACAGTGAAAAGTATTGTTCTGCGAGCAGCTCAAGCAGATCATTTAGTACATGGGAAGAAAAGGAAATAAAAGAAAATACATAATAGGGCAACACAAGAGCTTGGATTCTCCCTCAACCGGCGGGGCGGCCGTACCAGCGGCAAAGAGCGGCGTGAACCACTCCGGCATCGCGCAGCCCGGACGTTGCGGAATCCTCCACACTTCCGGGGCCTAGGCCGGCGCTGGAGTGGTTGACGCCATGCCAACCGGCACCGAAGGGCCTCTGCCGGCTGGCACGAGTAGCCCCTGCACACCCCTGAGGACTCTCCAAGCCACCCTCAGAGCCAGGTTCCGCCGGTATGGACCTTGTCTAATCTACGCCGACGGGACTGGCCGGAAACGGGCGGCCGCTTCTCCCATCGGGGCCCGGAGAATCGCCGGAGGGGCCACTGCCAACGGCCCCCGACTGGTGCGACGTGATCCCCGCCAAAAAACCTGTGCCGGGGAATTCTGCGACGGAGCGCCGGGGCGGGTTTCATGCCCCCCCCCCCCCCCCCCCCCCCCCCCGGTGCTTCTCCGACCCGGCGGAGGGGGAGGCGGAGAATCCCGCCCAAGATATATGTTCTGTATGCGGTTAACACACTTCAGACTTAGAGATTCTTTGTGGTTACAAATGCGGATATAAAGTTTTCTCTTGGTTCTCTTGGCAATGTAGATCTGATATAACGAAAGAGAGATTGTCACTTTGAATAAAACCTTGCCGATAGGATTCACAGCTCAATGTGATGTTTCTGCTGCTGCTAAAAGAGGCCCCATTTTCATTTTGCCACTGGCACAATTCTTTCTAACAACCTCATAACGCACAACAACTGCAGAAAAGTAATCTGATTTTCCAAATGTTGCTTTTATGAACTTCAGCCTTTTCTCTTGAGATCCATTTAATGACAGATAGTTTTGTTTGTCTGGTCTTATACTTACCGAGGTAATCGACAACAACCTCTTTTTTTGGTCGCTTTGAAACGCTTGGATGAAAAGCTGGAGGACCAGCAGCAATTTATTGGTAATATATCGCATCTTGTTCCCTGTAAGTTTCCAGTTTGACATTTGGGGCTATTCTGTGCTATTTGGAGTGCAGGATTGTTGTTCACCAGACTCATTTGGGCAAATCTAATGTTTCTCAGTGAAGTCTGCCCAGTGTTATGGTTGTGTTTTTCCTGTTGACTTTTCACCATGTGTAGCCTTTAGGGTCTGTGAAACAAGTGAACTATTCTCCATGCCCAGAATCTCGTTTCCCCACTCTCGCCAGATTTTGTGCTCCCGCCGCTATTCTCGCTGTCGGCGAGTGCGGGGACAAAATTAATTCAGTGGTGGAAGATGTTTGCAGAAGACACATGCATGGATGATAATGATTCAATAGTTTCTCTATTTCATCTCGCCTGACAGCGTCGATGTCAGAGCACCTTTCCAATGTGCCATGCAGACAGACGTGAACATTTTCAACAGGCTGCATGAAAGATTCAGCAAATTGATAACGTGACACCCTGTAAGGAACAAACAATATCCTAGCCATTGGCAAGATTGCATTTCTAAAGCCCTTCACAAACAGCAAAAGGGTAACAAACAGCTGCTGCTCTCCTGATTCCCCCGCCCTTAGAACCATAGGATTCCCTCAGTGCAGAAGGGGATACATGAGAAATCATGGAATCATCGAAGCCCTTCAGTGCAGAAGGAGGCTATGTGGCTCATCGAGTCTACACCAAACCTCTGAAAGAGCACCCTATCTAGGCCCAATCCCCTGCCCTACCCCATAACCCTATCTAACCTGCTCATTTTTGGACACTAAGGGACAATTGAGCATGGCCAGTCCACCTAACCTACATATCTTTGGAGTGTGGGGGGAGGCCGGAGCACCTGGAGGAAACGTAGATCGGGAGAAAGTGCAAGCTCCACACGGGCAGTCAGCCAAGGTCAGAATTGAACCCGTTTCCCTGGCGCTGTGAGGCAGCAGTGCTAACCACTGTGCCACTGTGTACAGGGACAGGTTGTGTTGAGAAAGCGGGGTGGCTGCAGAATGACTTGGACAGGCTAGGAGAGTGGGCAAAGAAATGGCAGGTGGATAACATTGTAGAAAAGTGTGAGGTTATGCACTTTGGTAAGAGGAATAGAGGCATAGACTATTTTCTAAATGGGGAAAGGCTTTGGAAAGCAGAAGCACAAAGGGACTTAGGAGTCCTAGTTCAGGATTCTCTTAAGGTTAACGTGTAGGTTCAGTCAGCAGTTAGGAAGGCAAATGCAATGTTAGAATTCATGTCGAGAGGGCTAGAATACAAGACGAAGGATGTACTTCTGCGGCTGTATAAGGCTCTGATCAGACCCCATTTGGAGTATTGTGAACAGTTTTGGGCCCCGTATCTAAGGAAGGATGTACTGGCCTTGGAAAGGGTCCAGAGGTGGTTCACAAGAATGATCCTGGGAATGAACAGTTTGTCATATCGGGAGTAGTTGACAAGCCTGTACTCAATAGAGTTCAGAAGGGTGAGAGGGGATCTTATTGAAACTTACAAGATACTATGAGGCCTGGATAGAGTGGACGTGGAGAGGATGTTTCCACTTATAGGAAAAACTAGTACCAGAGGACACCATCTCAGACTAAAGGGTCGATCCTTTAAAACAGAGATGAGGAGGAATTTCTTCAGCCAGAGGATGGTGAATCTGTGGAACTCTTTGCCGCAGGAGGCTGTGGAGGCCAAATCATTGAGTGTCTTTAAGACAGAGATAGATAGGTTCTTGATTAATAAGGGGATCAGGGGTTATGGGGAGAAGGCAGGAGAATGGGGATGAGAAACATATCAGCCATGATTGAATGGCAGAGCAGACTCGATGGGCCGAATAGCCTAATTCTGCTCCTGTATCTTATAATTAGATTTTTGCCAACGTTCAGGAAAACACGTTACTTTATCTGTTCCAGATGGACGGAAAACATAATTGTGCTTTACAAAAAAAGACAACCAAGATTGTGACAATGTTCTCACCAGCCGATTGCTAGATCCTCCCAACAAACATCAAACCCATGGTGACAGAATGAAGTGAGCACTGGCAGAATATTATTAAAAGTGTATTTTTCCGGTTAAGAAACAGAACAGGTGATTATCTTTTATTGTCCGTTTTGCAGGTTGTCAAACAATCACCCTGCTGAATCTCTCAGCCATGGTTATTCTGCAGTTTTAATTTCCAATGGATGGATGGTCACTTCCCGCAGCAACCCGTGATGAAAAATCAGAATTCACATCACAACCACCAACAAATTGGCTACAGTTTTGGGAATGTGCTCCTCAACCTCGAGCGTGCTCTCCCCAAATATCTTTTGAGACTGTCTTAAGAGTTCAGCTGTGGTGCTTCACTACTCATCTTGAATTCCTCTGAGTCGTGGCTCTGATGGAGTCTGGTATCAATCGCACTGTGATAAACAATACCGAGATGACAGATTTATGGCTTAAATGAAATTGTGTTCCATAAACTGTGAAACAAAGACTCATAACTCACCTCAGCTCCGTACATTTTAGCCAGAGTTATGTTTCATGCTCTGATCTACACGGGATCGTTTTTGCTGATGGCCTCATGCGTGACATCAATCACAGCCCTTGTTGTGCAATGCTTAAAAAAAAAGGAGTCACATAAAATCTTGGTACACAAACCATGCATTCATTTGTCTGCTATCATGACGCATAGAATCGTTCCACAGACCAGTTTCAATCTCCATTGATTACAGCTAAATGATTCTTGAAGACTCTGCAGACACACTTATGTTATAATAAAAACAGGTTTCATGATAAGTCACATCGAATATTTCCACCTTCAGCGATTTGCCAGAGAATTCCATAAACTTGCAGAAATATTTTTGATTGAACAAAGATTCCATTTGATAATCAGACGCTCTCTTATTCCACATCAGGTTTTTCCCGGGATATGATTCTTTACCTGTTGCTGGGCGTAAAAATTCCAAAGAGAAGCCGCGGAGTGTATGTGGATGTAGATTGCATGAAGGCTGGCGTGTTGGTCTGAAAGCTGCACACGCTGGTGCACACAGCACATTTGCAAAGAGAAATTGAGGCTCCGAAGATGGATGTTGAAACAAATTGTGCCACAATTTCAGCAAATTGTCAATTAATAATCATTATAAAACATCATTGTGTAGGTTAATCTAGTCACATATAAGGTGTCAAGGATTATCGTCAGCTAGTTTGACATTTTGGACACCCAGCATTAGAAAGGATACAGACTGACGATGCTTCCTGTTAATTGAATCTAAACAGATATTAATCCACAGAAAAAAATTCAAGTGAACATTGCTGATGGATTTTAAAAAGAATGGCAGCATATGGTACTGGTCCGTTGTGAAGACTTAGTCTTCACAAGCTGTTCTGGTTTAGTGCCTGGAAGGATCACAACGTTAACGGGAATATTCACTGAGTCAAGGATCTGGAATCGAATTTCAGCGACATATTTAAGAATGGCTTTTAGTCATTTTTTATGGCCCAGCAGAGTCTCAGGCACAACAGACTTCACCTTGATCAACCTCTTCGTTCCAGGTTGCATTAAGAACACTGGTTAGCACTGTTGTCTAACAGCGACAGGGTCCCAGGTTCGATTCCCGGCTTGGGTCACTGTCTGTGCTGAATCTGCACATTCTCCCCGTGTCTGCGTGGGTTTCCTCCGGGTTCTCCGGTTTCCTCCCACAGGTCCCGAAAGACGTGCTGTTTGGTGAATTGGACATTCTGAATTCTCCCTCTGTGTACCCGAACAGGCGCCGGAGTGTGGCGCCTATGGGCTTTTCACAGTAACTTCATTGCAGTGTTAATGTAAGCCTACTTGTGACACTAAAGATTATTATTATTATAAGATTATTATTATAAAGAGGCCACCAGCTCGCCCACGTTGGGAGGGACATTGTAGTCTCGGGAATAACCTGTGGATCATAATCCAGGCTGTGTATCCAGTGTGTCACTATTTCTCAAATATTCCCTTTGTACAGAACTGCTTTCTTAATAATTGTATTTCATTCAAGAAACACGTTGGCAGTCTGAAGATTCAATTAGGTGACATTGAATGTGAATTATATTAAAATTACAGTGCACCGTTCCTTCGTTACAGGCACAGAAGAACGTATCATCATTTAAGGTTACAGCACAGGGGCAGGCTATTCAGCCTATCATATCCATGCTAGCTCTGTGCATTTGAAGGATGACTGAGGTGTAAACAAGTTGCTGCATCCTTCGGAATTACACCCTAGTCTGTGTCATCGATTTCTGGATATGAGAGCTCGAGAAACAAAATGAAGGAGGTAAAAAAATACGACAGCACCTAACGGGGAAAGAATAGTTGATTCTGAACACGCTAGAACATTCCTCTGCATCTTTTCATTCATTGTTAAGCAATGGGCCATGCCCTACCTACCTCCCTGACTGACAGCTCATATCTGACCTGTCCCAGGTTCCGAGGAAGGGAACTCAAATGTCTCCAACAGAGATTTAATGCTAAAAGAATTGATTGAGTTGTGAAGCAATATATTTCATAGCTTCACCTCTACATCTGTAAATGTGTCAAAAATCATCAGCTGTGTCATTGGGATAGTTGACTGTTCTTTCCACGATTGTGGATTGATTACTGTTCTTAGATAGGAACACTGGAGCCAATATGTGGGAGATATGAGGACATACATCAATGAGGCAACATGAGATTTCACTTCATCTTCTAGGTGCTTCGATATGGCATTTGACACAACATTAACTGGGAGATAAAGGAAAATGAAGAAAAGGAATGTGCCAGTCTGGTTGGGCTCATTATCTGAACACTGAACAGGATGGATATCAAATTGTGGGCAGAAATTTGCATTGTGAGATAGTGATATAAAGCTGTTTTGACTTCATCTTTCAGAACTTCTTTTTTCGGACATTCCTCCTTTTCATTTCCTCCAGTGAGCAGTCGTTTTTACATTCTGTACTAGGTTTTGTCTTGTCTCTTAAGGAGTTTTTTTTAGAACATAGAACATACAGTGCAGAAGGAGGCCATTCGGCCCATCGAGTCTGCACCGACCCACTTAAGCCCTCACTTTCACCCCATCCCCATAACCCAATAACCCCCCCTTACCTTTTTGGTCACTAATGGCACGTCATCACGGCTAATCCACCTAACCTGCACGTCTTTGGACTGTGGGAGGAAACCGGAGCACCCGGAGGAAACCCACGCAGACACGGGGAGAACCTGCAGACTCCGCAGACAGTGACCCAGCGGGGAATCGAACCTGGGACGCTGGAGCCGTGAAGCCACAGTGCTATCCACTTGTGCTACCGTGCTGCCCTTAAGAATTCTAGAGGTTTGTATGGTCAAACAATACCCGTTCATTAATAACACATAGCTATATACATAGGATACAGTCCTGATTCGGTGCTATCTTCAAGCAACTTTGACCAGACTCGCAACTACTCCCATGGGACTCTCTCGATGTCGTATTGTGGGCAATGCTGTTTCCCCAGTGCCACATTAACCCTTACAGCTCCAAACACCCTAATGCGACAAGAGATAGGAATAGAGTTTCTGCTTCAGGTGCAATTGATGCATTGTGCCGAAAATGCACTTGAAATTGCACTGATCCGGAAACGGTCCACATAGCTGCTTAAATTCGTTTGGAGTATCACAAATGTAAAATCTTCCATGAGCCATTGTAACACACATAGTCACTTTGTTTCTGATACGCCTTGGTGTATTTAAGGGTGGCAACTTGGTCAGTTTTACTAATTGGTTTAACATCAAAATGATTAATTTTTAACAAAGATATCGAGCCCTCCAGCTCTGTGCAACCCAATTTAAAATCACTGAAAATGACTTAAAATTTATACTGAACTAGATATTAGTTTAATTGATGTGTACGCTCGTCAGCTTCTTCGTAAGTTCAACATTTTTTGACGGGAAAATCTTCTTAAAGGCCCTGTGGTCCGAGGAAAAGAAGTTCCAGGAGCGAACGGACCGGAACTGTCACAATCGCTAAAAAGCTTAGACTTTTGATCTGGAGACAGGGTCAGTTTGAGGACAGGGTCTGGTTTGGGTGAAATGAACATTGATCCAGTACAAAAGATCATCTTCACAATATTTTAAGTACTATTGACCTATACCAGATTTTCAGCAATTTGGGGCGTGATCTAACGGCTCCGCCGTGCCGGGCGGGAATCTGAGCAGGCCGGTTAGATCCTGCGGGAGAGTCCGAAATCGGGAACTGTGCCGGCCGCTGACCGGTTCCAATCTAACTGCCTCGCTTCCGTTGGCGAGATCGGATTCTGCTGCAGTGCGGCGGGAAACCAATAATCTCCAATTAAGGCCAATCTCCATCTCATTAACGGGAAGGACCCCCTATCTAATGGCCTTCCGTGATCTGAATGGCTCGCCATCGAGTGATTACCTGGGCCCTTCAGCACAATTATTTAAAACGATGAATCCAGCGCCATGCCAGCTGTGGGGATCGGAGAAGGTGAGTAGCCATGTTCGAGATCAGGAAGTCAGCCCGGGGGCACCGGGGCTGTTGCCCCAGTACTTGGGGGAGTGGGTATGGGAGCCCCGAGGTTTGGGGGGTAGGGATGGACCTGGTCAGGGGGGGGGGCAGCCCCATCAATGGGGGGTCACCCCTGGGTTAGATGGGGCGTGGGGCTTATCCCCCGCGGTTCTGACATGCCACCCCACCGGATCGTGTGTACCCATTCCAGGGGCAACTTCAGCTTCTGCCTGTCCCTCCTGCTGAACACCCCCAGGACAGAGCCCCGTCCGTACTAATATGGCGATGGTCACTTTAACTCTCACTGACTGTGGTGGCCGCTGGCCGCACGGCTGAAGGTTATCGCTAATGGGGAATTGGAAATGTTGGGAATGTGAGAACTCCACAGCTCCCGAGCGGATTCCCGTGGGTACACGTGTCATGTCCTGGAGCAGCACGGCAGCACAGTGATTAGCACTGTGGCTTTACAGCTCCAGGGTCCCAGGTTCGATTCCCCGCTGGGTCACTGTCTGTGCGGAGTCTGCACGTTCTCCCCGTGTTAGCGTGGGTTTCCTCCGGGTACTCCGGTTTCCTCCCACAGTTCAAAGATGTGCAGGTTAGGTGGATTGGCCACGATAAATTTCCCCTTAGTGACCAAAAAAAGGTTAGGAGGGGTTATTGGGTTACGGGGATAGAGTGGAAGTGAGGGCTTAAGTGGGTTGGGGCAGACTCAATGGGCCAAATGGCCTCCTTCTGCATTGTGTGTTCTATGGTCTATGTTCTATGTCACAGGGGGGGTGTTAATGCCCAACCAGACTGTGAGGCCTGGACACTGGAGGCTTCAAAACCCCAGCGGCCGATAATCGAACGCTGGGCCACAGCATTGGGAATATCCTTATGACCAGAGAGTGGGTGTGTGGGGGTCCCATGTCTTGGATGTCATGTGTTTCAATGGTGTACTTGTGTATCCTAACTGTGCTGCAGGCAAAGATCTGTTGCTGTTGCCTGTTGTGAACTGTGAGCCGCAAGCAGCGATGGACAAAATCTTCTGACTCTTGGGAAAACCCTTCTGTAAAAATCAGGATTCAGACGGAATTATCCTTCCCGGGAGTAAACTCTTGGCCGCTGTAGCTATTGGACCAACACATAGACAGTTCCGACTGTGGTCCCGCTCCCTTTAAACTGTTCTATTATTATGGGAATCAGGAAATCGAGTTTTTATAACGTCAGTAATGGTGGAACAACTGTAGAATTGGCATCACAAAGAGATGTTTGATTGGGAAACATTTCATTCCCTTCAATTCAATGTATTTGTCACTGGTTCTCACCTCCTTGCTCAGAGAATTCAAAATATGCCAAGGTGACAAAATGTGGTGATTTCAGTCCAGTTCTGATTGGATGAGTTAACTTCATAACAGAATGGCAATGACACTGCCTTTGATTGGAAATTGCGGGCATTCTATAAGGTTGCTGGTTTTGTTTGCTCGCTCAAAGACATCTTCCATGAAAGACCCTAAGGAATGATACCTGGGAAGACATTCACTAATACCACCATGAGCGCACGGTAGCACAGTGGTTAGCACAGTTGCTTCACAGCTCCAGGGACCCGGTTTCGATTCCCGGCTTGGGTCACTGTGCGGAGTCTGCACGTTCTCACTGTGTCTGCGTGGGTTTCCTCTGGGTCCTCCGGTTTCCTCCCACAAGTCCCGAATTATAGAATTTACAGAGCAGAGGAAGGCCATTCTGGCAATCGAGTCTGCACCGGCCCCTTGGAAAGAGCACCCCACTTAAGCCCACGCCCCCACCGTAGCCCCACCCAATCTTTTTGGACACTAAGGGCAATTTATCATGGAAAATCCACCTAGCCTGCAAATCTTTGGACTGTGGAAGGAAACTGGAGCACCTGGAGGAAACCCACGCAGATACGGGGAGAACGTGCAGACTCCGCACAGACAGTGACCTAAGCCGGGAATCGATCCTGGGACCCTGGAGCTGTGAAGAAACTGCTGTGCTACCGTGCTGCCCACGTGCTGTTAGGTAATTTGGACATTCTGAATTCTCCCTCTGTGTACCCGAACAGGCGCTGGAATGTGATGACTAGGGGCTTTTCACAGTAACTTCATTGCAGTGTTAACGTAAGCTTACTTGTGACAATAATAAAGATGATTATTATTATTCAAAAGCTCTGGTCTAATTATTGGGACATTGTTTGATTGGATTGTGGACTTAACTGTGGTTAGATTTCAGATTGGAGGGTCAGAAATCATTTATTCTCATTCCCTTTGTTTCCCTTGATTATTTCACAAATTGCTACCTGGCGAACAAGATAGAGAAAGAATACCCAGCGAGACGTAACGGGCAGCAAGGTTCAGAATCTGACATGTGAATGAAGGTTTTATTAGAAAGCAATTAATTTAGAATGTAGCAAATGAAAGAGATGAGCAGTGATTAGAAACTTCAAAATCAGTTCTGTCCAAAAAGGGTTTGTTTATAGGAAATTGATGGAGAGAACTTGCATTTGCATAACACATTGAAGACAATAGGGGGCGGGATTCTCTGATCCTGAGGCTAAGTGTTGATGCCATCGTAAACTCTGTCGCGTTTCTCGACGGCGTCAACATGGCCTCAGGATCAGCAATTCTGGCCCCTACAGGGGGCCAGCACGGCACTGGAGTGACCCACGCTGCTCCAGCTGCTGATCCCAGCGCCAACTGGGCACCACGGGGTCCGCACATGCGCCGTGGCCCCCTTCTCCGCACCGGCCCTGACGCAACATGGCGCAAGGCTACAGGGGCCGGCGCGGAAGAATGGAGGCCCCCAGCCCGAGAGGCAGGCCCGCCGAATGGTGGGCCCCGATCGCGGGCCAGGCCACAACGGAGGCCCCACCCGGGTCGATTAAGCATTAATCAGAACACAGAGAGAGCTCTCCTGCTCTTTGAATTGTATTGTGAGATGTGAAGAATGTAGAAATTGTTACATATTATGTTTTATATCTGTCGCAGTACCGTTTTTAAAAGCTTGGGTTACAGTATATATTTGTTGCTGTAATAATATTAAAGGCCCCAGGTTATGGTACCCAGACTGTGTGTCTGCTAAAGCTGCAATTAAAGAGTCATAAAAGAGTGAGCTAATTATTGATTTTAATCGCTTACTTGGTTACAGATAAAGGGCTAATAGAATCATGTTTTGATTGCTGGAGAATTCCTGGAGTGTAGATAATTTATGAGAGAGTGGTGTTTAGCCCTAGAGCAGCAGGTCATGGAACTTAGTAGCTTGAAGATGATTTATTGAATGGGAGGGACCAGGTCTGTCTGTAGTTTTGCAGGTTGCTAGATGTTTTTAGGTGAACAGCAGTTTGACATATGATGGCCAGGTGTGTATCGAATCTGTTCTTGAAAAGAACTCTCTCCAAAATCTCTACACAGCTTAGCAAGTAAACCTGTTTGGTTAAAATTATTTATAAGTGGCATTTGTTGCTTAATTGGAGTTAATAGCAGGTGTAGATAGTAAGCTTAGGTGTTTACCCATGATTAAGAACTGTTTAACTGATAATTATATGGCTATTTATTTGACGTTAATGTTGCTAATTCTGTGTTTAAATTAAAATTTATTTTAACATAAAGATAGTGATTGGTCAGGGTCACCACTCCCTGGGTGAAAGCTCCTTTCCTCACAGTTAGACAAATAGAAACATTTTTGGGGATTCTTGTCCAGTATCCTAACAAATGTTGGGAAATAGTCTGAGATCCTAACAAATGTTGGGATCTGGTCCAGGATCCCAACGAATGTTGGGGTCTGGTCCAGTATCCTCACAAATAGAACATAGAACATACAGTGCAGAAGGAGGCCATTCGGCCCATCGAGTCTGCACCGACCAACTTAAAAAAATTGGTCTTCCCTCAAAATTATTAATTGTTAATCTGGGTGGCACGGTGGCACAGTGGGTTAGCCCTGCTGCCTCATGGCACCGCGGACCCAGGTTCGATCCCGGCTCTGGGTCACTGTCCATGCGGAGTTTGCACATTCTCCCCGTGTTTGCGTGGGTCTCACCCTCACAACCCAAAGATGTGCAGGGTCGGTGGAATGGCCACACTAAATTGCCCCTTAATTGGAAAAAAATAATTTGATACTCCAAACTTATTAAAAAAATTATTAATTGTAAATCTAAAACCAGCAACCCAACAAATGAAGATTGGCTCTTTGAAAGGCTATCACTGGAGCATACTTATTGGCATTTCCACCTCCAAACCTATTCCATCCTCTTTACTGTTTGGAATGTAAAAGCAATTTCTTCTTCTTATTAACTCTAAACTAAATCAATGAGAGAAATCAGGTGAGAGACTGCAGAGCTAATAGGATCGTGAGGACGATCATTAATTGTGCAATCAGCTAATCAAGCCAACACCATTAGTGCGATGTGTTCAATTTTACAATGTGGTTAGATGGCAAAGAGATTTTTAAAAAAAATCATTGTATTTACAAAGATTATATTGAGAGGTTAAATAGATTAGGATTATTTTCATTAGAAAGGTGGAGGTTGAGGGGGGACCTCATTGAGGTCTACAAAATCATGAGAGGTATGGACAGGGTGGATAGCAAGAAGCTGTTTCCCAGAGTGGGGGACTCAATTACTAGGAGTCTCGAGTTCAAGGTGAGAGGGGAAAAGTTTCAGCGAGATATGCGTGGAAAGTTCTTTACGCAGAGGGTGGTGGGTGCCTGGGACGCAATGCCGGCGAAGGAGGTAGAGGTGGGCATGATAGCGCCATTTAAGATGCATCTAGACAGATACGTGAATGGGCAGGGAGTAGAGGGATACAGATCCTTAGAAAATAGGCAACAGTTTTAGATAGAGGATCTGGATCGGCGCAGGCTTTGAGGGCCGAAGGGCCTGTTCCTGTGCTGTCATTTTTCTTTGTTCTTCTTTGTTCTTTGTGCAAAGGAGGAATCTCATCTGCGTCATGGAATATATCACTGATGGGCGGGATGGTGGTGCCCTGCTGCCTCACAGCGCTGAGGACCCGGGTTCTATCCCGGCCCCGGGTCATTTTCCGTGTGGGGTTTGCACATTCTCCCCGTGTCTGCATGGGTTTCGCCCCCACAACCCAAAGATGTGCAGGATAGGTGGATTGGCCACGCTAAATTGCCCCTTAATTGGAAAAAGAAAGAATTGGGTACTTTAAATTAAATTAAAGAAAATATAGTGGATGATTCTAATGGAAATGGCAAAATGAATCTATGTTCTATCTGAATATAGGAAAGTATAAACATTTTGGTTAAATTTCCAGTTTTCATATATCAATCATTGCAGCTACGATGAATTATATCGCAGCACATTGGATAAATTTGAAGTCCATTTTAAGCACTGCTCGTTGGCAGGTCTCATTGGTCCCTGAGCTATGAAGTTGGAATGAATGATGGAGGTTTTCAAATTGAGGGAATCATTATTCAGTGTATATTACTGTCCAGTGATAAAGCTGCATCTATTTGCACAATATTACACCAGAGCATCAAACAAGTTATTAAATAAAAGTCTCGGTGATTGATTTTCTTTTGACAAAGTTTTCGAACTTGCCATGAGATGCCCATAATAAATATCACCAGCTATCTCGCTGGCTTGATGGGATAAATGCTGCAAGTGGTGCGGTGTTGAACTTAATCCCTCAATTTGACATATTGGCAATGGAATTCCAAACGTGGCAATTCTTTACTCGGTAACTTGCCGTGTAACTTAAAGTGTCTTTAATAATGCATCTTTTAATTAGCTGAGGAATAGCAGTTCAGCTACTTCATCCAGATCGACATTATCCGGACAGGTTGGCAGGATGAGGGAAGTACAGCTGTGTGTTCCCAAACATTTTGATCCAGTGCATGTCGTGTCACTGGTGAAACAGGCTGACTATCATTGCTCCCTGAATCAGCAAGATGGCTGGATTGAACAAATGGGCTGAATCTCGACATGGAAATTTTGGGACAAAGCAAACTTTCGGGATGTAGGGGAGTGTGTCAAAACAGAACTGAAAAGAGAGTTACTGAAGTTATTGGAATCCAACATCGGAGATAGATTAATTGAAGGCTTGTACATCAAAGACAGACAGCATGGATTTGTGAAGGAAAAGTCATGTTTGACTAATCTCGTTAATTTATTTGAGGGTTTCATTAGCATGATGAACAGGACACCTGCACAAACTTTTAGAAGGCATTTGATAAAATTTTCATCAGAGATTACAGAGGATTTGTAGCTCAGAAATATACCATTGGGTCTAATGGTATAATGGGGCAGCACGGTAGCATTGTGGATAGCACAATCGCTTCACAGCTCCAGGGTCCCAGGTTCGATTCCCGGCTGGGTCACTGTCTGTGCGGAGTCTGCACGTCCTCCCCGTGTGTGCGTGGGTTTCCTCCGGGTGCTCCGGTTTCCTCCCACAGTCCAAAGATGTGCAGGTTAGGTGGATTGGCCGTGCTAAATTGCCCTTAATGTCCAAAATTGCCCTTAGTGTTGGGTGGGGTTACTGGGTTATGGGGATAGGGTGGGGTTACTGGGTTATGGGGATAGGGTGGGGTTACTGGGTTATGGGGACAGGGTGGGGTTACTGGGTTATGGGGATAGGGTGGGGTTACTGGGTTATGGGGACAGGGTGGGGTTACCGGGTTATGGGGATAGGGTGGAGGTGTTGACATTGGGTAGGGTGCTCTTTCCAAGAGCTGGTGCAGACTCGATGGGCTGAATGGCCTCCTTCTGCACTGTAAATTCTATGATATGATTCTAATTAGTCCATGTCAGGGTTTATGCTCCACAAAGACTCCTTCCAGTCTACTTCATCTACCCTATCAGGGCGCCTGTCTAGCATTTTCTACCCAGTGTGCAGTCTAACCTTCCCTTAAATTTATCCATCCAGTCCAGCTCAGCCATTCCAGCTGATGGCAAGTTTCACATTCTCCTCATAATCCGGGTAAAGACGTTGCTCCTGAACTGTTAGCAGATATGAAAGAACAGGGAGTTGAAGGTTTGGTTGTGATATGGTTGCTAATTGGTTGAGAATTAGCTGAGAGAGAGTAATGATTGAAGGAATGCCCCTGGACTGGCAACATGTAAGCAAGGTCATTTTAACTTTTATCTGCGAGTGTATTTTGTAATGATGGAGGTATAATATCTACCCAGCTTTACACCATTATCATAAAATCTGTTATTTATACGCAATATAAATAACCTTTTCTCAATTTGGTTTGGTTATAAATGGATATTGGTAAACTGTGATTGGGCTATCGCAGAAGGAGGCCATTCGGCCCATCGAGACTGCACCGGCCTTGGAAAGAGCACCGCACTTAAACCCATGCCTCCACCCTATTCCTGTAACCCAGTAACCCCACCTAACCTAACCTAACCTAACCCGGAGGAAACCCACGCAGACACGGGGAGGACATGCAAACTCCACACGGACAGTCACCCGAGGCCAGAATTGAACCCGGGTCCCTGCCGCTGTGAGGCAGCAGTGCCAACCCGGGTCCCTGCCGCTGCGAGGCAGCAGTGCCAACCCGGAACCCTGCCGCTGCGAGGCAGCAGTGCCAACCCGGAACCCTGGCGCTGTGAGGCAGCAGTGCCAACCCGGAACCCTGCCGCTGTGAGGCAGCAGTGCCAACCCGGAACCCTGGCGCTGTGAGGCAGCAGTGCCAACCCGGAACCCTGCCGCTGTGAGGCAGCAGTGCCAACCCGGAACCCTGCCGCTGTGAGGCAGCAGTGCCAACCCGGAACCCTGGCGCTGTGAGGCAGCAGTGCCAACCCGGAACCCTGGCGCTGTGAGGCAGCAGTGCCAACCCGGAACCCTGGCGCTGAGAGGCAGCAGTGCCAACCCGGAACCCTGGCGCTGTGAGGCAGCAGTGCCAACCCGGAACCCTGGCGCTGTGAGGCAGCAGTGTTAACCACTGTGCCCCCATGCCGTCTTAATCTGAATATGTCACTTCTGCAGGTTTCCACAAGTAATGTAACATTTAATTTAGAAAATTATACATATATGTGTTTGTAGTGTCATTTACCTTGAACTTTTGACAAAAACGACACTCTATCTTCCACTGCGCACAGCAAGAGCCTGAAACAAGTTAGTACTTTAGATTGGACATTTGTAGAAGTATTTAAATCTATGCTTAGTTGAGGTTTTCAAGCCCCTGGTTTAGCCAACCTTTATCATGTAACAGTTTAATAGCAGCATTGTATTCTAATGATAGGTGAAAGAATGATGCTACATGAGCTTCTAAAATAAAATGTCCTTCAATTTATTACCTAAAAATAGTAATTCCCTTCATTGATATGTTTGCCAGGAAAGAATTAGCATGACAAGCCTTTATTGTGTTTCATAGGTTGATCGTATTATTCTCGAAACATCTGAAATTGATACTTGACCCCATTAGAGAACCACACAAATATCATTCACATAGCCATTGTTTATAGGCCATTAGAATGAGCAGCCCAAGTAATGTTCGTGAGGTTACAGTTTAAAACATTCTATCGAAGCATAAGTACACTTATTGCAGCCTCTCATAATTATACTACGTGTATTACTCAGGGTCCAAGGAACTGCACTAAATGGGGGAACAATCTGATTGCATGCATTTATATATTGTTTTTAATACAAAAGATGTTGTGCTTGTTGAGAAAAATGATCTGGAAAATTTCTGATCAAGTTCCATTTGTAGAGATAAAATATTTCCTGTTGACTCTGTCCAATGTAGATTTAGAGTTTGCTGAATTGGATTGGATTTGTTTATTGTCACGTGTACCGAGGTACAGTGAAAAGTATTTTTCCCATGCAGCTCAAACAGATCCTTTAGTACATGAAAAGAAAATACATAATAGGATAACACAAGGTACACAATGTAAACACATAGACACAGACATCGGGTGAAGCATACAAGCATTAATCTGATCAGTCATTTAGGAGTCTGGTAACAGCGGGGAAGAAGCTGTTTTTGAATCTGTTTGTGCGTGTTCTCAGACATTTGTATCTCCTGCCCGATGGAAGAAGTTGGAAGAGTGAGTAAGCCGGGTGGGAGGGATCTTTGATTATGCTGCCCACTTTCCCCAGGCAGCGGGATGTGTAGACAGAGTCAATGGATGGGAGGCAGGTTCGTGTGATGGACTGGGCTGTGTTCACGGGTCCCTGTAGTTTCTTGAGGTCTTGGGCCGAGCAGTTGCCATACCAGGCTGCAATGCAGCCAGATAGGATGCTTTCTATGATGAGTGGATAAAATGGCAAGATTCATGCAGAGAATAAACACCAGCATTGAGTTTGTCTCAATGCTCCATTTTTCAGAACCTGTGCAACATTCTCCACCTAACTTAAATTTCACCTTGCTCATCAGTCACGACGTTAAATACTTTTTACTGGATGTGGGTTTCTCTGGCTAGCCCAGCATTTGGTGCCCATTCCTTGTTTGCTGAAATAATTTCTTACCCTCGCCATCACATCATTAGCATCATAACTTGCGGATTTAATTTATCTCTATATTTCTGCTCCCCCATGACAAATCCATGTTATTTAATCAATGCTTTCAGATATTTGTTATAGTTGTCTATTCATTCCTGCATGCTGATGTACATCTGACGATGATTTGACCACGTCGGTCGTGAATGTTTGAAATTTTCTCATGATAATAGCAGAAACTAATATTGTACACAGTTATTTAAGGGGAAAAGGGTTCAACAACTTGAGAAGCGTAATTAAACTAAAATGCCCAAACCTTGCTGAATGACACTGTTCTGCCATTATTACATCTCGTTATCTGCCTCATCATTGAAATACATTGAGTGGCATGAAGTCGCTGTATTTGTGTTCTGGGTACAAGCTAAAGTTAACGCTCCTCCACTCCAGGCTTACAGCCAAAATGATATATTTTAGTGACTGAGACCGAGAATTCTTTATTATAAATGTGGACTCTCAGTCCTTCAGGTCTGAATTGATTTTGGAGATTGTACAATGTCAAAATATTATTTTCTTAGCTTTTCCTTTCTGTCTTTTTCTCTCTCCCTTTCTGATCTTTCCAATCCAATCTTTCTTCCCCTCTTTATTTCCCTTTTAAAAAAAATCTGATCTGACACTGGATTCACCCAGCCTAATTTACTCTTCCTTCTCAGTGCCTCAGTCCTTCGATCTGATCGATTATAGAGCCACACTGATGATTGGTCTGTTCGCCCAAGCCCCAGATTTTCTCGGTGCAATGTTTTCCACTCACACTTTCAACAACCCACCCGCCACACAGAAAAATACTGAAAAACCATACCCTAACCCTAATTCGGAATGGGCAGCAAATGCTGGCCTAGCCAACAAAACCCACATCCTGTTAAAAATTCATTCAAAAAATATATGTGCAAGGGCAAGTTGAGCTAACAGCAGAGGTGCCCCATGTCGTAGCAAATTGGGTGCGGAGTGTGTGGCAGCAGCGATATGAATTATGTTTTCGAAATAGAAGCAAGGGCAGCTGGAAATGCTTATTGTCCATTGTCACAGAATAGTGTCAGATAGTGCTAACAAATCAACAGGGTTCTTTATGTATCACTCATAGTGATACTGAGAGATGGTGCCCAAAATTAAATATAAGGAAGTTCTCACTGGGACATCGGGAGCACAGTGGTCAGCAATGTTGCTTCACAGCTCCATGGTCCCAGATTCCCGGCTTGGGTCACTGTCTGTGCGGAGTCTGCACGTTCTCCTCTTGTCTGCATGGGTTTCCTCCGGGTGCTCCGGTTTCCTCCCACAGTCCAAAGATGTGCAGGTTAGGTGGATTGACCATGATAAATTGCCCTTCGTGTCCAAAAAGTTTAGGTTGGGTTACTGGGTTATGGGGATGGGGTGGAGGAGGCGTGCGCTTAAGTAGGGTGCTCTTCCCAAGGGCCGGTGCAGACTCGATGGGCCGAATGGCCTCCTTCTGCATTGTAAATTCTATGATTCTATGATAAGTGTGGTGTAAAAACTTCAAATTAATTTTTAAAAATGACTCAATTATCTTCATCTGCACCATCAGCTCCACAGACACATTTCTCTAGAAACCATGGAGAGAACTACTCGAGACATTGGCTGCATTGCCAAATGTATCATAAAATTGAGACTTCTGTGGTCTTTTGTCCTTCATGTGATACCTTCATTTTATTTCTACATCCCTTTTTATTTGATTCAAAGTTAGTTGAGAATCTTCTGATGATCGCTGAGCTAATTTGATTGTCCAGCTAATTGCTGAGTAACTGATGCTGACCCAAGGCAGTCCTTCTTTACATTGCTTAAGTACAGATGGGATAACTTTCCAAGGGGTAGCCTCCCGAGCTCCCGGAAGCGACCTTGCAGACGAATCATTCAATGCTCTGTATATTTGCCAGATGCTCATCCAAGCTGGAGGAGACGAGACTATCCTGGTTCCGAGAAGCCAGGTACTTCAAGTGCAGTCCACGTCTACCTCACATGCCCTGGATAAACCAGTGCAGAGTTACATAGCGGTGTAGGAGTTGTGAAGGACACAGTGGAGTTAATAATTACTCTCGGGGCTCAGAAGCTACATTCCAGGCAACCTGTGTGGATTTAGAATAGAAATGTTTTCTGCATCAAAGTTTTGCTCAATTTGTCAGGGGGTGCGAGAACTACACATCTGTAACCGAATGATTGATCTCCAGACGGTGAAAAAGCCGGCAGTTGGTAGACACTGCAGATGTCACTTTGTCCTCGGGGAGCAAATATAATGGCCTGCTCTCCTGACAACAGTAGCTGTTACCTGAGACACAGGCAATGCAGATCAATAACTTACTGATACCAAACAAATTTCCCAAAAGGGTGGGAAAAAACCTGATACGTAAAACTCTAATGCAGCTTTGACCTTAACATGGACTTGGAGATCAACACTGAACTCCTTTTGAGTTTATTACAGAGCTGTTGCAGCCTCTGCATCCTGGCAAACTGTATTCCAATAATGTCCAGAAAGGGAACGGAATACATCTGACATTTCTGCAAAAATCATGTTGTCTGGTAATGATGATAATGTCTGCAATCTTTGCAGTTGATTAGTAGCAGAGAGGTTTATAGCCCTTCTGATTGCTCATAGAACATCATTAGAGAATGCGTACTAATTTGCACTGGGATATAGCCACATTAATGTGCTGTAAATGAAATTTGGTTTCCTCACACCACTCCTGTTTATAAACAGCATTTATTCACAGAAATGTTGCATTTGTAAGGTTGAATGAACATCATTTTAGTATCTGCATACCAAACTTAGAAAACCTTTCTCGAACTATTTCCCCTCACTTTCCATGAATGTATTAACGACCAGTTATTTAATTTCTTTGTCCCTGGTGTGACTTTCCAAGACTCATTCTTCACTTCATTCCAACAGAACCCTATCACAGTGTTTGAGTTTGATTCAAACGCAGCAGACGGACTTGTTGATCTTTTGATGATCTATGAGCTAATTTGATTGTCCAGCCAATCGGAGAGCTGCAGATTCAAGCTTAATTGGCAGGCTGTTTTTACGTAGTTTATGTACAGGTGGGACAGGTAAATCAATATAAATCTGTGTTCTTCTGCCCATCCTTCCCTTTTTCTGTTGTTATGGCGATGCTCTATTCTGTTTTTCTTACACCTGACTGTTCCGCAAGCTCTTGTGCTCAGTTGGCTGTAGAGCTGGTTCGTGATGCAGACCGGGGCCAACAGCGTGGGTTCAATCCCCGTACCGGCTGAGCTTATTCCTGAAGGCCCCGCCTTCTCAACGCCTCCCCTCGCCTGAGGTGTGGTGACCCTCAGGTTAAACCACCCCCAGTCAGCTCTCCCCCCTCAAAGGGGAAAGCAGCCGATGGTCATCTGGGACTACGGTGATTTTACCTTCCCTTTACAAGCTGTTGCCTTCTCTCTGCGATCCACTTATTTGCTGCCACCTTCTGCTGGTTTATTTTCCTGTTTATTATTATTTTCCTCAGGACTCCTTTCAGGAAAGTCCAGAGTGATTCGCCCGCATTTTGACGCTGGAGTGGGGACATCGCCTCATTATTGGAGAATCCCACCACAGGTAACTTTGAAAATACCACTACCAGATTATTGATATCCAAATGTATCTTCGGGTTATGTCATGAACAAAGTGGATAAATGGATGTTTAATTCACATAAATGGGGAAGAATGAAAAGCCATTCAGATGTTTACTGCTCTGAGCTTGATGAACAAGTTCAGATATCGATACAACATTTACTGTGTTGCCAGGTGGACTCGTTGTGATGGTCGGCCGTTATTCGATTTAGAATCACAATTCCTTCTCTAAAGTCTGGCCTTTTTCTTTCTGGTTGAGGAGAGCAGCTATTGGAAATCAATGGCAGACTCCCCAAAGTATGAACAATATTTTAGAACAGCATTGAAAGCTGAAAAGAGGTGATTTAATTCTGTCTGTGTCCCAGGGGACAACAATAACTGGCCCAGATGGGAGAACAGTACGGGTAACCCCGGCCGGGACATGGATGATGTACATAGTTCACTTGTAATAAAATAAGTTTCTTTACGCCTCTCATTTTGGACTCCTCTGTGCCACTAAATTGGCGACGAGGATAAAAGTGGAGTGACAGTCTGTGCTGCCATCTGTGGGATTTTGGTCCTCTCCTATCACACTACCAAGATAAGGTTTGCTTTGTTTTCAAGATGCCGCTCTTTGGGAGTCTTGATACGTTCCATGCCAGCACGAAAGATTGGACGCATTTCACAGAGCGTATATGCTACTTAATCAGGGTTAACACTATAAGTGGTGATGAGCAACACAGTAATACTTCTGACTGCTTGTGGACCCCAACTTTCAGCATAACTAAGAGTCTAACATACCCCTCAGCTCCGGACTACAAGGCATTCGAGGAGCTGATAACACCAGTAGCAAACCATTGTGACCCCAAGCAGTCATTCATCGTGCAACGGTACCATTTCAACACGGCTGACAGGACCCAGGGGAGCCTTTTACTGAGGTCTTAGCATGTTTGTGGAAGCTAGCTGAATTTTGTGATTACGGCCCTTCCCTTCCCGAGATGCTATGGGACCGATTGGTTTGTGGCGTGAGAGTTGAGCGGAGTAGTTCCGGTTGAGATTGGAGTGTGTCGTGTATGTATTTTTGCTTGGCAATAAAATAAGTTTTTTTACGCCTCTCGTTTTGGACTGGTGGAAAGGATTTGTGTAGTCAGGAAGTGAGTTACTAACTGCAGGATTCCTAGCCTCTGACCTTCTCGGTAGCACAGTGGTTAGCTCTGTTGCTTCACAGCGCCATGGACCCGGGTTCCATTCCCTGCTTGGATCACTGTCTGTGTGGAGTCTGCACGTTCTCCCCGTGTCTGCGTGGGTTTCCTCCGGGTGCTCCGGTTTCCTCCCACAAGTCCAAAAGACGTGCTTGTTAGGTGAATTGGACATTCTGAATTCTCCCTCTGTGTACCCGAACAGGCGCCGGAGTGTGGCGACTAGGGGCTTTTCACAGTAACTTCATTGCAGTGTTAATGTAAGCCTACTTGTGACAATAATAAAGATTATCCTTTATCCATCAGACAGCAAGTTACAAGGTCCAGGCAGTACTGACCTTCCAATCCAAGGCAGGATTATTGATCCTCTCAACGACAAGGGGTGACAGAAAGTTGATTCTCTCTCTGTTCTTTATAATTAATGTACATCCTTATTGAGTGGTGATGTTGCCACTTCCAGGAATCCTGGAAAAAACAGGTGATGCACATTATTTCAGCAACTCGCAGTCTTTCACACAACAATCTTCAACCTTCTCGTTTGAAGCAGTGGAAATTCAGCTATCAGAAGCTGAGGAGTTTATACCTTCAGTAACAAGTTCCTTTCTTTCCCAGAGACACCATCCACTCGATCCAGGACAGACAAGGAAGTTGAGAATCTCTCAGTTCTTCACAGTCAGGCTAGAGGTGAGAGATACAGAAAGCTCCGCAGCAGACGGTCACCATCCCTGTGAAGACCTGCTGGGTCTGAATTGACTCTTCCTACAGAGCGATGAGGAAGAATCCCTCGCAATACTGAGTGATCTCTTGGAGGTTGAGTTCCTGGAGAATGATTCACCTTTCCTGTTGTTTTTTTTTGTTGTTTAAAATTTAGAGTACCCAATTATTTTTTCCAATTAAGGGGCAATTTAGCATGGCCAATCCACCTATCCTGCACATCTTTTGGGTTGTGGGGGTGAAACCCACGCAAACACGGGGAGAATGTGCAAACTCCTCACGGACAGTGACCCAGAGCTGGGATTCGAACCCGGGCCCTCAACGCCGTAGGCAGCAATGCTAACCACTGTGCCACCGTACTGCCCTATCTTTCCTGTTGTTTGATGCACCTTGTGACGTTTCTGTTGTATTTGTAGAATAATCAGCTGTGCTTTTTGCAGCTTTTAAGCATTCAGATTTCAGTTCCGCTGAATCTTCTGATGGATTGTTTACTTTATCTCCTGTTGTTCAAGGAGAGTCTCCAACAGAGATTTCTGTCTGGGTCCAGGTTCGAATCCGTAGGGGATCACACTGTTAGAGAGCTGGGACCTCCCCAGGGTGAATGTCAATTGGCCCATACTCGAGTCCCAGCTGATAGTCTTCATTCCTTCAGAGCTGGAGGTCAGCACAGAAGCTGCAGCAGAATCTTTCGCTCTTCTAATGATAATCTTTTATTATTCTCACAAGTCGACTTACATTAACACTGCAATAAAGTTACTGAGAAAATCCCCCAGTCGCCACATTCGGCTACAGTGAGGGAGAATTCAGAATGTCCACCAAGTCCAATCTGCTTTCAATCCCCATTCAACCAAAGCAAACCATTCTGCATTGAACTTATAGATGAGATGGGAGGTCATGACCAGCCACCTGTTGGAAAGTCTTTTTCTTCTGTACAAACAGAGACATTGGAAGATGTGAGCAGTTTTTCTGGTTGTGTGTTTATTTCAGTGATTTTTATCATGGGTGGGGAAGAAGTTGCTGTGTTAGTTATTAGTCGGTAGTGACATGTCAGACAATATTTGCAAGGGAGGGATGGGCTGCTGCAAGCCGCAAATTGCTGGCTCTCCCCTTCTGACTGCCACTGTAAATATTGACCAATAGCAGAGAGTTGGCAGTCACCTTCTTGCCGTTTGTTTCTCACCTCATCTTTGCAGTCAATATTTCTCCATGTCGGCACATTGTTACCGTGGCTTGTCCCTTTCTGTAGTCTGGCTGTTGATGGATGGCTGAGCATTGATGTATGAGCAACCCAGGAAGGTGCAGGGAGAACACAATCTGTTGCCATATTTCTAAGTTCAGTTATCAGTGGTAAGTGTGCTGCACACACACAGTAGAGCCCAGGGGAGAGATAAAGTGCCCGATGCCTTGCAAAAGAAGTTAAGGAAGCTGAGCAGTAAAATATTAATTGGCAGTTTTTAACGTGCAAGAACTGTTAACTGCAACAACTCCACTTTGTAATTATTCTCTGACAGCACACAAAGTTCTGCAATAGCATCACTGCTGGTTTCAAATCGATAGCTGAGATTTGTGGGTTGTTAATTGCCAATTCAGGTTAGACAATTTGAAGTCGTCTAACTAAAGGATGGAGGTTTGTGGTAAAAGACTTTCACTGAAGATCCAAGATTTAAAAAAAAAATCAATTCCCTCACAAATATAATGCAACCTTTGGATGCTGATTAGATTCAGGAAAGGGCAGCATATGCAATATAAATCATACTGAATGTATGTTGAAATATTTTAAAGGTGTATATTTGTAACTGGTAACGTTCGTCCAGCTTAACAGTGGGGAAGAAAGACTCGATGTTACCCTTTGGGGACAACAGAATGAGCTGTACCCACTTCCCGGTAAAAGAGGGAAATCAATTCTAAAATAAAATAAGCAGAGAATTTAAAAGAAGAGACGGTGAGAATCCCAGAAGTTATAAAATTCAACATATCTTTTAAGACCGACCTTGTTTCCCCTGAAGTTTAGAGCAGTGAGGGGAGTGACTTCATTGAAGTGTGTAAGATCCTGAATGCTCTCAACAAGGTGGATGTGGAAAGGATGTTCCCTCCCGTGGGTGAGTCCAGAACAAGGGGGCACTGGTTTAAAATTTGGGGTGGCCCTTTTGGGACAGAGATGGGGAGCAATCCTTTTCTCTCGGAGGATCGTGTGAATTTGGAACTCTCTGCCTCAGGAGTTGCTGGAGTCGGAGTCACTGAATATTGTTCCAGGAGGAGGAAGAAGATTCTTCCTCGGCAAGAAAATGAGAGGTTATTGGGGATAGAAGAGGAAATTTGAAACATAAATAGACCTGCCATGATGGCATTGAATGGTGGAGCAGCACAATATTACTATTGTGTTAATAATATAATAATGCAATTTCATAATGAAATCTATAATAATACAGTGACCGACTAATCCTGTTGGCAGCAATTTGATCATTTACATAAAAATAAGATCAACGTTAAAAACTGCTAAGCCGGCCGGTCTATTCTGGTGGAACACTTCATTACAAAGCACTTTAATAGTGTCGAGAGTAATAAGCAGGCGTATCTGTTTCAGGAAAAATATCTGCCTTTTCACTCCATCAGTCTTTGCAATCGGGAACTCGGCTACAGTGGGGGGTTTTGCTACTTGGTTGTCGTTCCTCTTGGTGGCAATCTGGCACTTCATGGAAAGAAAACCCCGGACAGGTGCCGGAATGTGGTGACTAGGGGCTTTTCACAGTAACTTCATTGAAGCCTACTCGTGACAATAAGCGATTTTCATTTTCGTTTCATTCAATAAACTCATTGCTCAAAGAATCTTTCTGTTCTTTAGGTACAAAGTGATTTCATAGGTTCACGATTGCAAAGCCTGCCTGTCTGAAGTTTCCCAAAAGACACAAAGCAATTCTGCACCAAAACAGAAAATTCAGGGCAATTTCAGCAGGTCTGACAGCGTCTGTGGAGAGAGAAGGGAGCTAAAGCAAGGCTGTTTGCTTCACAAAGTATCAGAGCTTAGATAGGAAAATACAGTGAGCGCAGCCCAGTGACAATGTATCTTATTTAGTCCTTGTTGTAAACATGATCAAAAACAAAATTACTTGCAATATTAGAGAAAAATATGAAAAATGAGTTAAAAAAACGAGAATGTCAGAAAAGTGAACAGGTTAACTGGCTGTTGTGCCCTGTTACAACGGGAGGAAAAATGCATTAAAAAAATAAATAACGACTTCCGGTGGCGGCGATGTCCGAGTGAGCCGCACATTCGACGGGCTCTCACTCCGGCGGGTGTTTAGGGGCTGATTCCCCGCGATAGCGGGACCACGGGCTGAAGGAAGGCGGCAGCGAAAATGCTGAGGAGCGGGCTGCGGCACATGGAACAGCGGGAGTCCAGGAGGCAGAAGAAGAGAGAGAAAAAGGGACAGAGAAAAGGACCTGAAGAAACTTACCTGGAACCTAAGATGGCGGACACACGGACACACGGACTCAGCAATCCAGCAGGCGCTGGATAGCATGCTCCAGGTAATGAAGTCCAGTTTTGAAGCGCTGAAGCGGGACAGCTTGGACCCAATCCAGAAAGCGGTGGATCAGCTGAACCAGAGGCTGGATGCGCAAGATGTTAAAGTTAAGGAGCTGGGAGAGGCGGTGGAGGAGCAGGCGGATGCGCAAACGGTTGCAGCGGTAGAAGTTGACGGGCTGAAGGAGCGGCAAAGAAGACTGCTATACAGAGTGGAGGAGCTGGAGAATAGAGTCCGCAGGAACAACCTGAGGATGGTCAGCCTCCCGGAGGGGGCGGAGGGAGCTGATGCTGCAGCGTTTGTAGCAGACCTGCTGAAGCAGCTGATGGGGGCCGAAGCCTTTCCACGACCGCTGGAGCTGGAGCGGGCACACAGAGTGCAGGCAAGGCAGGGGCGGCCGGGCGGACCCCCCCGCCCGATGGTGATTAGGTTCCACAGGTTCGTGGACAAGGAGCGGGTGCTACAGTGGGCAAAGAGCGCCAGGAGCAGCGCGTGGAACAACAGTGTCCTCCGCATATACCAGGACCTAAGCCAGGAGGTGGCTCGGCGGCGAGCAGCCTTTAAGAATGTCAAGGAGGTGCTGTTCAAGAAGCACGTGAAGTTTAGTCTGCTGTTCCCGGCTCGTCTATGGGTCACGCACCAGGGTCAACACCACTACTTCTCAGAGCCTGAAGAAGCGATGGACTTTGCGAGGGATCAGGGGCTGGTCCCGAAAAGAGGCCCCACGGACGCGAATTAGGGCCCGAGGACTACCGCGGGAAGGTACGCCGAATGGGCCTGGACTGCTGTTCAACGGTTTGCTGGGTTAAAGGTGCCAAGCGGAACATCTTTCCTTTGTTCATGGACACTGGTTTGTTTTTGTTTTTTTTCTCTTATGTTTTTGTTTTTTCCTCTTTTTTCTGTTTTTTCCTTTTCGGGCGAATTTTTACTTTTTGTGCGGCTCGCGGAGGACACTGGAGCCGGCACGGTAACGAAGGTGGGCCGGTCAGCAAGGGGGCCAAGGACGTGGGTTGGGGGGTTTCTGTTTTGTTGATGTCCATGCCTTCCTGTGCCAGTGAGTTTGCTCCAGTGGGTTGGAGAGGGGGATGGGGCGCCGGGGAGTGGGGAGGAGGACGGGGAAACAATGGGAATGAGACAGGAAGGCGCCGGAGTGATGAGTCACCGGGCTGGCAGATTGGCTAGTCAAGGGAGTCAGGTGGGGGGAGATCACAACCAGTGGATGGCAGGGGTGGTGGTATCGGGGGATGTTGTTAGGGGGGGGAGGGGGGAGTTGTTCTGCTGACGTGGGAGGGACTTGAAATAGGCAGTGGAAAGGAGGTCGAGGGTGGAGGCAGCCAAGAGGCGGGCCAGGAATGGCGCGACGCACGGGCCGGGAGCCCGCCCGAGAAAGGCTATGGCTGACCAGCGTGGGGGGGGGGGGGGGGGGGGGGGCGGTCTGGGTCTGTTCCGGATCTGGGAAGGAGTGTATACCTGCCAATCGAGGGCTGTTGACGCCGGAGTGGTTCACGCTGCTTTTCACGCTGATGTCAGACCTTGGCCGTGGGATTGGAGAATCTCGGCCATTGTGTGTACGCCACTGTAGCCGCTGTTTTCTGTGGCTACAATAAACTTGTGTTTGTTCACTTACAAGGGGCTTCTGGGTCTTCATAATTGGCCTCAATGTTCCTGCTCCTGATTGGGTTGGATAGTGTCGGGAAGGGGTTGCCTTCCATCCTGACTGTACGGCCAACCCCTGCCTCGCAACCTGCTCCTGATTAAATTTCAGCAGATTCCACTGAGCATGTGCAGATTCCACTCCTGCGTTACCCTCTACAGTTTACTAACTGGTGGCTGCAAAATGCAAGATCAAGTGATGATGTTTCATCATCAGTTTCTTGTCCCTCTTGGATTTCATCCACTTGCACCAATGTCTGGCCAGGTGGCAGTCCCTGGGTACCTGGAAGGAGAAGGGGGACAGGGTTAGGGTTGTGAGGTTGGAGGGTAGATTGTGGGATGAGTGGGGCAGTGGAAGGTAAGAAGGTGAATTTGGTAGGAATATACCATTGGTCTCCTCAGTGTTGCTATGGGCCACAGCCTCAGTGTTGCTATGGGCCACAGCCTCAGTGTTGCTATGGGCCACAGCCTCAGTGTTGGCCATGGCAGGGATGACCAACATTCTGCCCTCTATTGAGGTGAGGACCTGTCTGTCCCTCATTGGTCAGGAACTGCGGCCTGTGGGTAAACACCACCTTGTACTACAAGAGAGGGAAATGTGTTAGTGAAGTTCGCAGATGACAGAAAAATTGGAGTTGCGGATAGTGAAGAGGATTGTCAGAGGATACAGCAGGATATAAACTTGTTGGAGTCTTGGGTGGAAAAATGGTAGATGGAGTTTAATCTGGACAAGTGTGAGGTAATGCACTTTGGAAGGTCCAATGCATGTAAGAATTACAAGTAAATGGTAGAACTTTTGCGAGTACTGACAGGCAGAGAGATCTGGGCGTGCATGTCCAACGATCACTGAAAGTGGCACTGCATGTGGATAAGGTGGTCAAGAAGGCATACGCCATGCTGGCCTTCATTGGTCAGGGCACTGAATATAAAATTCGGCAGGTCATGTTGCAGCTGTACAGGACCATAGTTAGGCCTCATTTGGAATATTGCGCACAATTCTGGTTGCCACACTACCAGAAGGATGTGGATGCTTTGGAGGGGGTGCAGAAGAGATTTACAAGCGTGGTACCTGATATGGAAGAAGAAGGAGCCGTGCTCCGAAAGCTCGTGTTTGAAACAAACCTGTTGGACTTTAACCTGGTGTTGTAAGACTTCTTACTGTGCTCACCCCAGTCCAACGCCGGCATCTCCACATCATGGCTGATATGGAGGGCATTAGCTAAGAGGAAAGGTTAGATAAACCCGGTCTGTTCTCACTGGAACGACAGAGGCTGAGAGGCGACCTGATAGAGGTCTACAAAATTGTGAGTGGCATAGACAGATGCTCTTTCCTAGGGTAGGAGAGTCAAGTACGAGGGGACATAGGTTTAAAGTGCGTGGGGAAAAGTTTAGAACAAATGTGTGAGGCAAGGTTTTACACAGAGGGTGGTAAATATATGGAACGTGCTGCCTGGGGAGTGGGTGGGAGCCGGTACGTTAGCGACATTTAGCGGTCATCTAGACAAATATATGAATAGGGTGGGAATGGAAGGATATGGGGCCGGATTCTCAGACCCCCGACTGGGTCGGAGAATCGCCGGGGGGGGGGGGGGGGGGGGGGCGTGAAACCCGCCCCGCCGCTCCGACGCCGGTTGCCGAATTCTCCGGCGCCGGTTTTGGGCGAGGGCGGGGATCTCGCTGCGCGGGTCGGGGGCTGTTGGCAGTGCCCCCCCCCCCCGGCGATTCTCCGGACCCCCCACCCCCTCCCCCTCCCAAGGTCCTCCCGAGGATTCCGCGGCCGCCCGTTTTCGGCCAGTCCCGCCGGCGTGGATTAGACAAGGTCCATACCGGCGGGGTCTGGCTTTGAGGGCGGCCTGCGGAGTCCTCGGGGGGCCGCGTGGGGATCCGGCCCCGGGGGGGGGGGGGGGGGGGGGGGGCATGGTGGCCTGGCCCGGGATCGGGGCCCACCGATCTGCGGGCGGGCCTGTGCCGTGGGGACACACGTTCCCTCCTCGCCGGCCTCTGTAAAGCTCCGCCATGGCCGGCGCGGAGATGAAACCCCCTGTGCATGTGCAGGGATCACGGCAGCGGTTCTGCGCATGCGGCAGAACATGCTGGCGCTCCTGTGCATGCACCAACTCGCGCCGGCCGGCGGAAGCCCTTCGCCACCAGTTGGCGTGGCGCCAACCACTCCAACGCATGGCCTAGCCCCCGTAAGTGCGGAGGATTCCGCACCCTCCGGGCAGCTCAACATCGGAGTGGTTGACGCCATTCTTTGGTGCCGGTACGGCCCGCCCGCCGATTGTGGGTGAATCCATGGACTCGGTAAGTGGATATGGTTTTAGTTTAGGCAGGTACCATGGTTGGCACAGGCTTGGAGGGCCGAAGGGCCTGTTCCTGTGCTGTATTGTTCTTCGAATGTGGTGAAATTTGTCACAGCTCGTCACAGCTTAATAGTTGGCACTAAGTGCAGGTTGTGAGATATGGGTGCGAGGTACACAGACTGATGTGTGGATCTTGGGTGAGGGTGGGGTGCAGGCTCACTCTATGTGGCACTAATCTAGAATTCTGCCTGTCACTCAACAGCGCAATTATCTGCATTGCTAATACCTCCTTCAAGTTAGCAGGCAGCACGGAGTTGGCATGAACAGGCATAGGTCAATCACGCATCGCAATCATCGCACCCACGTTGGGGTCTTATCAAATTTCATCCCATTAATCCTTTGAGAAATTAGTTGCCCGACCAGTTTCAGTAATGAGAAACCCAGTTTATTGCTTGTGATTCCATGAATCAGTAATTTATCTTCACAACTGCTGACTGTGGCAGTCCACAAGCCGTTGACCATTTAAACAATCACCTTTTGCAAATAGGAAGGATTTAATAATTAAACAATGTGGAGTGCAACAGCTATGGTTTGCCCGTCACTGACTGTTTAGCTTTTCCTCAGCAGAAAAGCTTGTTAGCAGAGATCCTTGAAATAATTGCTGTTTTAAATTAGTTTCCATTTGGTGGTTTTGTTCCTGCTGCATGTCTTAATTTCTCCATCCAATCAACAAAGTGCTGTGGTCCGGATCAAACTGTGAACCAGATTAAACTGTGAACCGGATCGGGCTGTGAATTGGATCTGACTGTGGTCCGGATCAAACTGTGAACCGGATCAAACTGTGAACCGGATCAAACTGTGAACTGGATCTGACTGTGAACCGGATCAAACTGTGAACTGGATCTGGCTGTGGTCTGGATCTGACTGTGGACGGATCGGACTGCGGTCCGGATCTGACTGTGGACCAGATCTGACTGTGGACCGGATCGGACTGCGGTCCGGATCTGACTGTGGTCCAGATCTGACTGTGGTCCGGATCTGACTGTGAACCGGATCAAACTGTGGACCAGATCAAACTGTGGACCAGATCTGACTGTGTACCGGATCTGACTGTGGTCCGGATCAAACTGTGGACCAGATCAAACTATGAACCGGATCTGACTGTGGACCGGATCTGACTGTAGTCCGGATCAGATTGTGCACCGGATCTGACTCTGATCTGGATCAAACGGTGGTCCGGATCTGACTGTGGCCCGAATCAGACTGTGAACCGGATCTGACTGTGGACCGGATGAAACTGTGGCCGGATCCGACTGTGGTCCGGATCAAACTGTGGACCGGATCAAACTGTGGACCGGATCTGACTGTGGACTGGATCAAACTGTGGACCGGATCAAACTGTGGACCGGATCTGACTGTAGTCCAGGTCAAACTGTGGACCGGATCAAACTGTGGACCGGATCAAACTGGGGACCGGATCTGACTGTGGTCCAGACCAATCTGTGGACCGATCTGACTGTGAACCGGATCAGACTGTGAACCGGATCTGACTGTGTATCGGATCTGACTGTGGTCTGGATCTGACTGTGGTCCAGATCAATCTGTGGACCGATCTGACTATGTATCGGATCTGACTGTGGACAGGATCAAACTATGGACCGGATCCGACTGTGGTCCGGATCCGACTGTGGACCAGATCCGACTGTGGTCCGGATCCGACTGAGGTCCGGATCCGACTGTGGACCGGATCCGACTGTGGTCCGGATCCGACTGTGGTCCGGATCAAACTGTGGACCTGATCTGACTATGGTCCGGATCTGATTGTGATCCGGATCAAACTGTGGACCGGATCAAACTGTGGACCGGATCTGACTGTGGACTGGATCAAACTGTGGACCGGATCGGACTGTAGTCCAGGTCAGACTGTGGACCGGATCACACTGTGGACCGGATCAAACTGGGGACCGTATCAGACGGTCTGGATCAAACTGTGGACCGGATCTGACTGTGGACCGGATTTGACTATGGTCCGAATCAGACTGTGAACCGGATCTGACTGTGGACCGGATAAAACTGTGGTCCGGATCCGACTGTGGTCCGGATCAAACTGTGGACCGAATCTGACTGTGGTCCGGATCAAACTGTGGACCGGATCCGACTGTGGTCCGAATCAGACTGTGGACCGGATCTGACTGTGGACCGGATATGACTGTGGTCCGAATCAGACTGTGAACCGGATCTGACTGTGGTCCGGATCCGACTGTGGTCCGGATCTGACTGTGGACCGGATCTGACTGTGGACCGGATCTGACTGTGGACCGGATATGACTGTGGTCCGAATCAGACTGTGAACCAGATCTGACTGTGGTCCGGATCCGACTGTGGTCCGGATCTGACTGTGGACCGGATCTGACTGTGGACCGGATCTGACTGTGGACCGGATCTGACTGTGGACCGGATCTGACTGTGGACCGGAGTAATCTGTGGACAGGATCAAACTATGGACCGGATCAGACGGTGGACCGGATCTGACTGTGGACCGGATCTGACTGTGGTCCGGATCCGACTGTGGTCCGGATCTGACTGTGGACCATATCTGACTGTGAACCGAATCTGACTGTGGACCGGATCTGACTGTGGACCGGATCTGACTGTGGACCGGATCTGACTGTGGACCGGATCTGCTTTCACTGGAAGAAAAGTGCTTGAGGTTTCTATTGAATGAGAAACGTCTGCATTCTCTGGAAAATAAGCGACAATTAGACAAGGCTAAAATCTTATCGGGCAATGTCATGTGCTAGGATTGCCCGAAGCTTTCGGGCCATGGAGCCCCCCTAGTGACCAACCAAGAGCCACGGGGAACCCCAAACATCCTCATAACGTTGAGCCCCCTCTTTCTGCTGTGAAATAGATGCAAACACAGAAATCAAGGTGTGGATTCTCTACTTCCCGCTGCTGCAATTGGAAATCGTGATTGAACGGAGACTAGCACTCGGTGGAATAGATTTATTTGGTGGTAGGTTCCTCTGGTCATCTGGGATCTCCAGATCGCCTCTCTGGACACCCTCATACCCCAGCTGTATCATCAAGGGGATGGGCGTGGCCAAGTTCCATCAGGGGCCACCAGGTTGTTGGCGCTCCTCAGAAACGCTGCCCCCCTGTGGAGGAAGCAGAGAATAAACTAGTCAGCCGACTAGTCAGCCTACCAGCATCCAGTCAGACAGTTTGTTCTGATTGGCCCATTTGATTTCTCTAATTCTTTACAAATGTTGTGCATTCCAGCCAGTGTTTCCTGATCCTGTGGCGGCCGGGCAGCTTCGCGGACCCCCTGGACCCCTCACTGACCCCCTGGACACCCTCACTGACCCCCTGGACCCCCTCACTGACCCCCTGGACACCCTCACTGACCCCCTGGACACCCTCACTGACCCCCTGGACACCCTCACTGACCCCCTGGACCCCCTCACTGACCCCCTGGACCCCCTCACTGAGCCCCTGGACCCCCTCACTGACCCCCTGGACCCCCTCACTGACCCCCTGGATGCCCTCACTGACCCCCTGGACACTCACTGACCCCCCTGGACACTCTCACTGACCCCCCTGAGCCCTCACTGACCCCCTGGACCCCCTCACTGACCCCGTGGACACCCTCACTGACCCCCCTGAACCTTCACTGACCCCCCTGAACCCTCACTGACCCCCTGGACCCCCCTGAACCCTCACTGACCCCCCTGGACCCCCTCACTGACCCCCTGGACACTCACTGACCCCCCTGGACACCCTCACTGACCCCCCTGAACCTTCACTGACCCCCCTGAACCCTCACTGACCCCCTGGACCCCCTCACTGACCCCCTGGACACTCACTGACCCCCCTGGACACTCTCACTGACCCCCCAGAACCTTCACTGACCCCCTGGACACCCTCACTGACCCCCTGGACACCCTCACTGACCCCCCAGAACCCTCACTGACCCCTGACCCCCCTGGACACCCTCACTGACCCCCCTGAACCCTCACTGACCCCCCTGGACACCCTCACTGACTCCCTTGAACCCTCACTGACCCCCCTGAACCCTCACTGACCCCCCTGGACCCCCTCACTGACCCCCCTGAACCCTCACTGACCCCCCTGAACCTTCACTGACCCCCCTGAACCCTCACTGACCCCCCTGAACCTTCACTGACCCCCCTGAACCCTCACTGACCCCCCTGAACCTTCACTGACCCCCCTGAACCCTCACTGACCCCCTGGACCCCCTCACTGACCCCCTGGACCCCTCACTGACCCCCCTGAACCCTCACTGACCCCCTGGACCCCCTCACTGACCCCCTGGACCCCCTCACTGACCCCCCCTGAACCCTCACTGACCCCCCTGAACCCTCACTGACCCCCCTGAACCCTCACTGACCCCCCTGAACCCTCACTGACCCCCCTGAACCCTCACTGACCCTCCTGGACCCTCTCACTGACCCCCTGGACCCCCTCACTGACCCCCTGGACCCCCTCACTGACCCCCCTGAACACCCTCACTGACCCCCCACCTGGACACCCTCACTGACCCCCCACCTGGACACTCTCAATGACCCCCCCGGACCCCCTCTGACCCCCCGGACACCATCACTGACCCCCTGGGCACCCTCACTGACCCCCCTGAACCCTCACTGACCCCCCTGAACCCTCACTGACCCCCCTGAACCCTCACTGACCCACCCTGGACCCCCTCACTGACCCCCTGAACCCTCACTGACCCACCCTGGACCCCCTCACTGACCCCCCTGGGCACCCTCACTGACCCACCCTGGACCCCCTCACTGACCCCCCTGAACCGTCACTGACACCCCTGAACCCTCACTGACCCCCCTGAACCCTCACTGACCCCCCTGAACCCTCACTGACCCCCCTGAACCCTCACTGACCCCCCCTGGACACCCTCACTGACCCCCCTGAACCCTCACTGACCCCCCTGGACACCCTCACTGACCCCCCTGAACCCTCACTGACCCCCCCTGGACACCCTCACTGACCCCCCTGAACCCTCACTGACCCCCCGGACCCCCTCACTGACCCCCCGGACACTCTCAATGACCCCCCCGGATCCCCTCACTGACCCACCCTAGACACCCTCACTGACCCCCCAAACCCTCACTGACTCCTCCCCGGACACCCTCATTGACCCCCCGGTCACCCTCACTGACCCCCCGGTCTCTCTCACGGTCCCCCCCGGGTCACCCTCACTGACCCGCCCCCCCATCCCGGACACCCTCATGGTCCCCTGGGGGGGGATCTGTGGACACCAGTGTGGGAACCCCTGTGAAATCTGTATGATGTTGTAATGGTTCCAGCCGAGTGCTCCGCCTGTGATATTTATGGGAGGAATCTCCTCCATTGTTCTATTGGTGAGCTCCAGATAGAGAATGGCGGGGAGTTTGCCAATGAAGCTTTGTGCTACCTCACTGCCCTGAAACAAGGGTGTAAAAACCTATCTGGTTCCGTAAAGTCCCTTTGGGAAGGAAATCTGCCGTCCTTACCCAATCTGTGACTCCAGGCGTGGTTGACTCTTACCTGCCCCTCTGTAAACCACTCAGCTCAAGATCAGTTTGGGATGGACAACAAACGCTGGCCCAGCCAGTGACACGCTCACCCCATGAAAGAATTTTGAAAAAGTCGATAGCAGCACTGCCTGAGGCCTGGGTACCTGGTGATTGTCCTCTCCTCCAGCCCACTCACCTCTGACTCTCCCAGAAATGGTGGTAAAGTCTCCAGGTTTCTCCTCTGGAAGGACGGGCCTTTCATGTTGGCTGCGTAACTCCTACCCTTCCAGTAAACCCCAAACACTGACTCCCTGAAGGCCTCAGTGTCGGCCAAGGTTTCCCGCCAAAAGCCTCTGGTCCCTTGTTGAGCATTTAATTTTGGAATTTTCTCAGTGGCATCGGCTCGCTGTGAGTTACTGGAAGCTTGATGTGCACATGGCTCTTCTCTGAACCAGGGACACCCCAGGGTTGGCTGCGTGCAGGTCTGTCTCCAAAAAGACAACCCATTCTTTACCTTTAAAACCATTTCGATAAAACTACTGATGCCATGAGATGTCATTGCAAGTTTAGTTTACAGATACAGTAGTGCAGTTTATTTTCATTCGATATTGGTGTTTATAACATTCACTTTACATTGAACGTCCATGTAATGTAATATGAGTTGCCTAAATAATGGATCCCAGAAAGTAGACAGGGCTGCACTTTATTGATGCAGGAAAATATAGATCAACTCTTGTCAATTACAGTGATTCTATTAGGGACTGTTAACACTTAAAGAATAATTCCCACTTTGAGCAATTAATCAACAAAGCTATGCTTTAGGATTTCATCATTTTTCACAAAAACAACTTTATTGTAAGAGAAATGAAGTAAAGAAGGCTCCACTAACTGAATGTTCCTTCTGCAGGTACCATGCTCTAAGAGGATATTGATGATCATGGATTCCTCCCCGATTCAGCTGCAGTGGTTTGCTGTTGCCTTCTGCAGTGTGGCTGACCAGGAAACTCTCCCACTCTTCCTGCTGGCCAACAGGCTTATTGGAAAGATTTACAGGCTGATCATCAACCCTTTTGTCCACATTATAAACAAGCCTTCCATGATGGTCATCAAGCGGGAATTCAACCTATAGCTTCTGACCCAGAGGTCAGAGGTCAGAGGTCACTAGGGCTATGCCACAGCATCTCCCAAACTTGACACTAATTTATCAAGAGCGGGATTTTCCGGCGCTTCCGCGGGATGCTTTCAGGTAATGGAGGCGGCTCACCATAGGGCAACAGCAGGATCTGCCAGTTCCACCGGTCACTATGGCATTTGTGTGGCTCGCCTGTTCTGCCGCTGGGGAACCTGCCACGGAGGATTCGCCTTCTGTTTGACTGGAAGATCCTGCTGACAGGAAGGGCTGGAAAATTTGGCCCAAAGATTTATGCTACTAACTCAGTTCTACTTTATAATTCCCTCAAGAGTTCACTTATACCTTACCTTTTGGGTAGATCCTAGAGAAGGTTCATGTATGCCACAGCTCTCTGAAATTCATTCAGTTCAGTTTTTGCCAATCAAGATTTCCTGTGACTCCTTCCATTTGCTTCTCACTAATCAACTCTCCGTCTTCTTTACTTCTGGATTTCACAGCTTCCTGGAATCGAAATATACTTCTAAAACCTATCGGGCTGGATTTTCCGTTGTGAGTCCGCCCCTCCTCCGCTGCAGGTGAGGACGGAGAACTTGGCTACGCGGTTAGCTGGCGGCGGATTCCTACTCCACCGCTTGTCAATGGGATTTCCTATTGAAACCACCTCGTTCCATGGGGAAAACCGCAGGCAGGGGTGCACTGCCATGGGAAAAGAAAATCCCCATGGCAGGAGACACATGCAACAATTCAAATTCCTGTTGCTTATTCTGTTCTGTTTTCTCTATTATTGATTCATTTTGGTGCATTTTATGAAAATAGTAAAAATCTGTGTGTTGACTTTAATTTGAGTCTGTTTACTGTGCTCTGTTGCATTGTAGCTGGGCAGTTATTCATTCCGGTGTATACAATGATGTTATGCAGTCAATTACTTCGCAAGGAGCTCAGACACGATTCAACATTATCAGAATTAAATTGTAAAAACGTTTGGGGAATTTTAAGTCACTTTTAACAAATGGTTTTCAATAACATTTCTAGATTTTATTTTGTGGGGCAATGGGGGAACCTTTCGAGAAGGTTTGTCTGGTTTAACTGCCTCGATATAAAATCTGATAAGGCAAAAAAAGGAGAAAACATCATTATTTTCATGTCCTCTTTTAATTTCCTTTAATTTCATTGGACCTCTGCCACGTTTGAGCAAGCAGAGTGCAGCTGCAGTATCAATAACAATGCCTCTAACTACCCTGTTACATTTTCCATATCCAGTTATATTGTGAATATCTAGTGACAGAGATCCTGGCTGCTTTATTAAATAGTCCATTTATTCTTCTGACAGTGAACTCCTCTGGACAGCACAGCAGAACCTCTTATGGACTGACCTGATTAACGCTAGACCCCTGTATGCTTCACCCGATGCCGGTGTTATGTAGTTACATTGTGTACCTTGTGTTGCCCTATTATGTATTTTCTTTTCTTTTCATGTACTAAATGATCTGTTGAGCTGCTCGCAGAAAAAAACTTTTTGCTGTACCTCAGTACACGTGAAAATAAACAAATCCAATCCAAATCCATAGAGGAAGCTCTTTCAAGGCTCGAAATTGGTCACCTGGGTAAATGGGAGGAGGAAGGGGCTGAATTTAGTCAACAAAATTATGAGGGGCATAGACAAGGTGGGTAGTCAGCGACTTTTCCCCAGGGTAGAGGGGTCAATTACTAGGGGGCATAGGTTTAAGGTGCGAGGGGCAATGTTTAGAGGAGATGTACGAGGCAAGTTTTTTACACAGAGGGTAGTGGGTGCCTGGAACTCGCTGCCGGAGGAGGTGGTGGAAGCAGGGACGATAGTGACATTTAAGGGGCATCTTGGCAAATACATGAATAGGATGGGAATAGAGGGATACGGTCCCCAGAAGTGCAGGAGATTTTTGTTTAGAAGGACAGCATGGTCGGTACAGGCTTAGAGGGCCGAAGGGCCTGTTCCTGTGCTGTACTTTTCTTTATTCTTTGAAGCAGTCAGGTGTTAGTTGAGTTTTGGAGTTCGGTTTTGATCTGTCTGTGAGCAGACTAGCAGTTTCTCTCAAAACAGTTAGTTAAAAATGTTTTGCCTGTGAACAGAACAGCGTTTTCTGAAAAAGGCTTGCAGGTTAAACAATAGTTTGACAGAGACAAGAATCTGCAAGCTGGTTCCTGAAGGATATCTCTCTCAAAGTGACTTATCCAAGACATCTCTTTACAGCAAGTATTCCTGGGTCGTGCTAGCTGTATTTAACGGTGGATTCTGACCTGAGATGGGTTTTGCTTGAGTGGAGATAAATGATAGCAGTTAGGAATTAGAGTTTCATTTCATTGTTAAGCATTGTTTGACTGGTAATTATAAGTTATTTTCTTTATGATGTTAAAGTTAGTTTAACACCGTGTTAGTAATAAAGTTTGTTTAAATATACCATTTCCCTATTCATGCATAGAATTACTCCTGGAGCGAAATACCCTTTCCTCACAGTCTTAAAAATTAAATAAAATGTGGGGGCTTCTCTCTGGTATGCTAGCAACTATTAGGGTCTGGTCCAGGATTGTAATGCATGCATTTTGACCAAACCAGGAATAGAAGCCCACCTTCACCGAAAATTGCCCAACCAACAAGCAGGCCAAGAATCATGGCATCCTTTCAACCAGCAATGCTGGATAAATCTAGCACAAGGATTTTGGAAGGACTATGCCAAGCAGGCAACAACCCTGACTGTTGTCATGTAGGGTCTGAGATCCAAACATAATGTTGAGGAATTGTCAGGTGTAGGATGGTGTCTTTCAGACTGGGTTCTGAATCCTGTAGACTGCTGAAAACTGAACCATTTATCAGCATTGCCCTGAGCATGGAACTACTTGGTTGGTTTTATGACTGCAGCTAATCACACGGACCTTCTCCCACTAGAAGGACCTATTTGTAAAGTCAGACTATATAGACCAATTTTCACCAGTCCCCTGAAGGAATAACACCCAGGAATAGACTCATGCAGGGGAAAGGATGAGGAAGATCCAAGAGTCTATCTTGCTGGAGATTATTATTGTGGATGTCTCTCTATTTTCACTTAAAATTGCTCAGTGGCTTGTAACATTCAGTTTCAAAAAAGAAGGAAATCTCTCATGTCAGGCATCGATGAGAAAATCCATTTGAAAAGTGCCGAGACCAGCTGCAAACTGATCATACCAACAAGCTCCGAACATATATTTCTTCTTATTTCCGGTGGCGGTCTCAGTGACAAAGTGTTCCCTGTTATCTCAGGGGTGTAATGTCTGGACTAACTTGCGTGCCTAGTCAAGTGAAGGTTCATTAGACAGACGTTTGCCTATAGAAGCCGATCTTTGCATTGGGAATGGGTCAAAAGCAGTCGGAAGTGGCCCGAAAGTCGACAGAGGCCTGCTAACAAAGGGCGGAAGTTTCCGGCTTTCTCGCGGCTGAGGCAGTTTACCATTGGCCGAGGCGGGTCATTCCAGTCCCGCTGATGTCTCTGGTGTTTTGTCGTGGCTCGTCAGTACCGCCGTAGGGATACCGGCCGTGGGAGGGTCACCAACGGCAGGTGCGGAAGACGGGAAAGGCTGGAAAATTCCGCCCAGAATGTTTCTTACTCCCGCAACCTCAGCGTACAAAGCCCCCAAGTTCCATGTAAGCAAGAATTCCACAAAAAGATAGCGAATCATTACAGACGATGCTGTGCTCTCTTTGTTTTATTAGACTATTCAAATCTGGCTGCACAGCATCGTGCTGTTGACACGAATATATGTTATTAACAGTCTCACAACTACAGCGACATAGAAACTTGGAAAATGGGAGCAGGAGGAGGTCGTTTGGCCCTTTGAGCCTGTCCAATGTGACCATGGCTGCTCCCCGATCTCAATGCCATATTCCTGATTTCTCCCCTTACCCACTGATGCCATTAAAATTGAGAAAATTGGTAGGAGGTCTCTGGCCGTTGGGATTCTCTGCTCTTGCTGGCAGCACACCCTCCCCGTGGGTTTTCCGGCAGCGTGGGGCGGCTTCAATGGGAAATCCCATTGACAAGCGGCAGGAAGAGAGAATCCCACCACCAGCGAACGGTGCAATGCTGAGACACGCACGGCATGGGTTCCGGAGAACCCAACCCCATATCTATCTCTTTCTTGAATACATTCAGTGACTTGGCCTCCACGGCCTTCGGTGGTAGAGAACTCCACAGATTGACTCTCAAACAGTCGCGAATCTTTGAAATTCTCTAACCTAGGAAGCTGTGGAGGCCCCAATAGATTTTAAAAAAAAATTCTTTATTAAGGTTTTGCAGAAATTTTCATAATGAAACAGTAATAACAATAATAACAAAACAAAATAGAGTGAACATTAACATAATGCAAAAAGAGAATACACAGTAACAATTAAATAGACATTACCCCACGCGACCCAGTCTTCCCACACCATCCTAATGAAGCACCCCCCCCTCCCCACCCCCTCCCAAACCCCCCTCCGGATTGCCGCTGCTGCTGACATTTTAATTTCCGCCGAGAAAGTCGACGAACCTCCGGGAGAACCTTAGCGTAGACCCTCTTAAGGCAAACTTTATTTTCTCGAGGCTGAGAAACCCATCAATAAGGGAAATTAAGAGTTGCAGAAGCTAGGGCAGCACGAGGGTTATCCCTGCTGCCTCACGGCGCCGAGGTCCCAGGTTTGATCCCGGCTCTGGGTCACTGTCTGTGTGGAGTTTACACATTCTCCCCGTGTCGGCGTGGGTTTCGCCCCCACAACCCAAAGATATGCAGGGTTGGTGAATTGGCCACGCTAAATTGCCCCTTAATTGGAAAAAATGAATTGGGTATTCTAAATTTATTTTTAAAATGTTACACAAGCTGGCAGGAAAGTGGCTTAATGCATGTTACATCAGCCTTGACCTTATTAAATGGTGGATAAGGCTGAAAGGGCCGAATGGCCTCCTTCTTATGGTCTTATAATAATACTAAGGTCTTTGAATGAAGAAATGTTTCCTCATCTCAGTCCTAAACCGTCTACCTCATATCCTGAGACTGTGTCCCATGCTTCTACAAAAGATCCACAAAAGATCAGCCATGATCTCATTGAATGGCGGAGCAGGCTCGAGGGGCCAGATGGCCTACTCCTGCTCCTAGTTCTTATGTTCTAGATTCTCCAACCAGGGAAACGTCCTCCCCACATCTAGTCTGTCCTGCCCTGTTAGAATTTTATACATTTCAATCAGATCTTCTCTCATTCTTCTAAACTCTGGTGAATACAGGCCCAGTCGAACCAACCTCCCCTCATAGGACAGTCCCTTCTATCTAGCATCAGCCTGGTGAACCTCTGCTGCACTCCCGCTATGGCAAGTATATCCTTTCTTAGGTTGGGAGGCCAAAACAGCACACAATATTTCAGGACCGAAAGAGAAAATGCCGGAAACTCTCAGCAGGTCTGGCAGCATTTGTAGGGAGAGAAAAGAGCCAACGTTTCGAGTCCGATGACTCTTTGTCAATATTTCAGGAATGGCCTCACCAAGGCCCTGTATAACTGCAGTAAGACATCCTACTTCTGAACTCAAATCCTCTTGCAAAGAAGGCCAACAAACCATTTGCCTTCCTAGCCGCTTTCTGGACCAACCTCTGCACTTTCATTGGCCGGTGTACAAGGACTCCCAGATCCCTTTGTAAATCCTCACTTCCCAATATATCGCCATTTAAATAATGCCCTTCCTTTCTGTTTTTCAGACCAAAGTGTGTAACTTCACATTTAGCTGTGTTTGTACAGCATCTGCCATGTGCTTGCCCACTCACTCAACTCATCTAAATCACCTTGAAGCTTCCTTGCATCCTCCTCACAACTTACAACTTACCCGTTTTGAGTCGTCAGCAAACTTGGAAATAGAATTATAGAATCCCTACTGAAGGAGGCCATTCGACCCATAGAGGCTGCACGGACCCTCTGAAAGAGCACCTTACCTAGGCCCACTCCCCTCCCCTATCCCAGCAACCCTATAACCCCACCTAACCTGCACCTCCCTGGACACTAAGGGCAATTTATCACGGCCAATCCACCTGACCTGCACATCTTTGGAATGTGGGAGGAAACCGGAGCACCCGGAGGAAACCCACGCAGACGCGGGGAGAACGTGCAGACTCCGCACAGACAGTGACCCAAGGTCGGAATTCAACCCGGTTTCCTGGCGCTGTGAGGCAGCAGTGCTAACCACTGTGCCATCGTGCATGTGAAATGTTACATTTGGTTCCCGTATCCAGATCATTTATACATATCGTGAACAGCTGGGGACTAAACTCCGATATCTGCCCTAGCCATTAGTCTAGTTCAATATTTTTTCTGGCTTTTGATAAGATCCCTCATATGAGGTTCATGGACCTTGTAAGTTCCTGCTACTCGGAAAAAGACACATTTATTTCCACTCTCTGTTTCCTGCCTGTCAGCCAAGTCTCGATCCAAGCCACACATACACTCTTATCTTTGTCCATGAACCTCTTTTGAGGGACCTTATCAAAAGCCAGAAAAAATATTACTGAACCATGGAATCGTGACAGCACAGAGTGAGGCCATTTGATCATCGAGTGTGTGCTGGCTCTTTATAAGAGTAATTAAGCTGGTCCCACTTCTCCCGTCCATTTCCCTATAACCCTGCACATTTATATCTGCCTCTTCAAGACACATCTCTGTATAATTATTCCGGGTGACTGTTGCCATGGAGCTCGCCATCCTCATTCTGCCATTTCATTCACACTGATTTGGACTTGTAGCCACATCACCATGTCAGGATTTGAACATGGTCTAGCCTTCTTGAAGAATTCCACTCCTGTGGGTTTCCAAACCGCTGTTGTCACATGTTCCCCCCCAGCCCGGTTTGGATGTGATTCCAAAGATCAGGAATGGGATTGATGGCTCCAGACTGCATTGCTCTCCACCAGCAGCAGAAAGTTTCAGTTTGCCGCAAGCTCTCCTGTGCATGTTGCCATTAGCATTCCGAGGATGGCCCAACGTCTCACCCACGGGAAATGTAGCATTTGACATCCAGTGTGGTTTATTTGGATTAATTTTCGAACAGTTATTACTTCAGTTTGCTTGAACAATAACATACAAAAACTATTGTTGGTTAAATTGAAGGGTGATGGCTTTTTAAATTAAAATCCGCGCACTCGCATTATTTCACCAGATTAAAAAAAAAGGATTACAATAGGGACACACTGCATGGAGAATTACAATAGGTACACCTTGCACGGAGGCTGAGGCAATATCAAAATGCAGAAAGAAGAGAAAGATAGAGACAAAAGGGAGAAGCAGGGGGTGGAATGTTCCCAGGATATGGAAAAATGTCACCTTCTGTCAGAGAACCAACATGTTTCTCCACAGAGAAACAGGCAGGTTTCCCGAAGAGATCTCCCCACACACTTTGCCATTCTTATGAAAAAGGTCGTCATTGTGAGGGGCAGGTCCTAAACACAACGGCAGGACGGGCTCGATGGAGATAAAGGGCGCCCAAACGAAGACGCCCGTCCACAGACTTCATGACCCCCACCCTCATTGATTGATTGTGGTGATATGATTTGCATACCTGTCTGCCATTGGGGCAGAACACCGGCTTACCATTGGCCAATTGGTCGAGAGGCTGAGTTAACCGCGCCTCCTTGCCGAGGTATAAATAGTCAAACGCCCGGCGGTCGTCCATTTTATTGTAGACGACCGCAGGGCTAAGTTCTAGTTTATTAAAGCCTAACTTTTGTAAAGCAACTCGTCTCTCGTACAATTGATGGCTCATCAATTTAATAAACTACAATTTTGAAGATGGAGTTCCGGATCAAGCCCGAATGCCTCCGCATCAGCCCGCAAACTCCGAACTCTGCAGAACGTTTTCAACTTTGGCTGACATGCTTCGAAGGGTTCCTGGCATCTACAACCACCCCCCCCCCCCCCACCGGGGCACAGAAGCTGCATGTCCTCCACTCCAGCGTGGGTATCAACGCCTACGCAATAATCAAAGAAGAAAAGGATTATGCTGCAGCAATACTAAAGCTAAAGGGACAATTCATTAAACCAGTCAACAGGGTATTCGCCCGACATCTGCTGGCCACCAGACGGCAGCTCCCCGGTGAGACGCTAAACCAATTTTACCAGGCCCTCTCTATCCTGGGGAGGAACTGCTCCTGCCTCGCAGTCTCAGCTACGGAGCACATGGAACTACTGATCAGAGATGCTTACGTGGCTGGGATGCAGTCCCCCGCTATCCGCCAGCGGATGCTGGAGAGAGATGACCTCAGCTTAACTGAGGCACGGACTCTCTCCACCTCCCTGGAGGTCGCCGATCAAAATGCCTGCGCCTATGACCCCAGCCAGGCCTCCTGGCACGCTTCCCCACCGCCATCCGCCGCTCCCGACCTCCCTCAGGCCTGCACCGCGGGACGCCCCGACAAGTCCACGGGGCCCCGCTGCTACTTTTGCGGGTTCGCGAAACACCCTCGCCCGCGCTGCCCCAGCCCGCTCCGCCCTCTGTAAGAGCTGCGGGAAGAAGAGCCACTTCTCCACTGTCTGCCAGGCCAAAACGGTCGCTGCGGTTCCTCTGGGCGCCACGCAACACTCTCCCCCCCCCCCCCCCCCCGGAGCCCTCCTAACCGCCGCGCAACACTCTCCCCCCCCGCCCCCGGGCCCCCGGAGCCCTCCTAACCGCCGCGCAACACTCTCCCCCCCCGCCCCCGGGCCCCCGGAGCCCTCCTAACCGCTGCGCAACACTCTCCCCCCCCCCGCCCCCGGGCCCCCGGAGCCCTCCTAACCGCCGCGCAACACTCTCCCCCCCCGCCCCCGGGCCCCCGGAGCCCTCCTAACCGCCGCGCAACACTCTCCCCCCCGCCCCCGGGCCCCCGGAGCCCTCCTAACCGCCGCGCAACACTCTCCCCCCCCGCCCCCGGGCCCCCGGAGCCCTCCTAACCGCCGCGCAACACTCTCCCCCCCGCCCCCGGGCCCCTGCGGCCGGCCAGTGCGCCTCTCTCTCTCCTCCGGGCCCTCCCGGTCCCCTCCTAGACACAGCACAACTCTCTCCCCCCCCGCCCCCGGGCCCCCGGAGCCCTCCTAACCGCCGCGCAAATCTCCCCCCCCACCCCAGGCCCCCGGCGCCCGACCTGCTCGTTTCTCGCTCCCCTCCGGGGCCGCTCCTCCCAGCTCGCCGCCCCCGGGCCCCCGCGCCTGGCCTGCGCGCCTCACCGCCCCCGCTCGCAGCCGCTCCACTCGGCTCGCCGGCACCCTAGCCCCAACAACCACGAGGGCCCCACGGGCACCGCCATCTTGGGGTGCCGACTCCACGTTTGGGTCCTGGCCACCGCCTTCCGGGACTGGCACGCAAGGTTCTTCCAGCACCTACTCGGGCGGCGACGACGAATACGGATTTTCTCCACGGCTCGCGGCCATTCAGCTCGACCAGTCACGTCCACGCACGCTCGCCAAAACGTCAACGCTGGTCCACCTCAACGGCCACGAGACGGGCTGCCTGCTGGACTCCGGGAGCACGGAAAACTTCGTTCACCCTGACACGGTAAGACGCTGCGCGCTCCCTGTCCATCCCGTAAAACGCAAAATCGGGTTAGCCTCAGGTTCGCACTCCGTCCACATCACCGGCTGCTGCATCGCGGACCTCACGGTCCAGGGGAAGGTTTTTAAAAATTATAAATTCCTTGTCCTCCCTGACCTTTGCGCACCGGCACTCCTAGGACTGGACTTCCAGTGCAACCTGCAGAGCTTGACCTTCCAATTCGGCGGCCCTATACCCTCCCTCACTGTCTGCAGCCTCGCGTCCCTCAAAGTGGACCCCCACCTCCTTGTTTGCTAATCTCACCCCCGATTGCAAACCCGTCGCGACACGGAGCAGACGGTACAGCGCCCAGGACCGGTCCTTCATCAGGTCCGAGGTCCAGAGGTTGCTGACGGAAGGGGTCATCGAGGCCAGCAACAGTCCCTGGCGAGCCCAAGTGCTGGTGGTCTGGACTGGGGAGAAAAACCGGATGGTCATCGACTACAGCCAGACCATCAATCGGTTTACGCAGCTGGACGCGTATCCTCTCCCCCGTATTTCCACCATGGTAAACGATATCGCGAAATACAAGGTCTTCTCCACTGTGGACCTTAAGTCCGCTTACCACCAGCTCCCCATCCGCGCGAGTGACCGCAAATACACCGCGTTTGAGGCAGATAGGCGCCTCTACCACTTCCTTAGGGTTCCATTTGGTGTCACAAATGGGGTCTCGGTCTTCCAACGGGAGATGGACTGAATGGTCGACAAGTACGGATTATGGGCTACCTTCCCGTATCTCGATAATGTCACCATCTGCGGCCATGACCAGCAGGACCATGGCACCAACCTCCAGCAATTCCTCCAAACCGCAAAACTCCTTAACCTCACATACAATAAGGATAAGTGCGTGTTTAGCACCGACCGTCTAGCCATCCTCGGCTACGTAGTGCGTAAAGGAGTGATAGGCCCCGACCCCGAACGCATGCGCCCCCTGATGGAACTCCCTCTCCCCAATACCCCCAAATCCCTTAAACGCTGCCTGGGTTTCTTCGCTTACTACGCCCAATGGGTTCCCAATTACGCCGACAAGGCCCGTCCCCTCATTCAAACCACGACCTTCCCGCCGTCGACAGAGGCCTGCCAGGCCTTTAGCCGCATCAAAGCGGACATCGCAAAGGCCACGAGGTGCACCATCGACGAGTCCCTCCACTTCCAGGTCGAGAGCGACGCATCAGAAGTAGATCTGGCGGCAACCCTGAACCAAGCGGGCAGACCCGTGGCCGCCTTCTCCAGAACCCTCCAGGCTTCCGAACTCCGCCACGCCTCTGTGGAAAAGGAAGCCCAGGCCATAGTCAAAGCGGTGCGACATTGGAGGCACTATTTGGCCGGCAGGAGGTTTACCCTCCTCACAGACCAACGGTCAGTAGCCTTCATGTTCGATAATGCACAGAGGGGCAAGGTCAAGAATGACAAGATCTTACGGTGGCGGATCGAGTTGTCCACGTACAACTATGATATCTTGTATCGTCCTGGGAAGCTCAATGAGCCTCCTGATGCCTTGTCCTGCGGTACCTGCGCCAGCGCGCAGGTAGACCGCCTCCGCTCCCTCCACGTGGACCTCTGCCATCCAGGGGTGACCCGTTTCTACCATTTCATTAAGGCCCGCAACCTGCCTTTCTCCATCGCGGAAGTCAGGACAGTAACCCGTGACTGCCACATCTGCACAGAGTGCAAGTCGCACTTCTACCGCCCCGAGCGCGCACATCTGATCAAAGCATCCCGCCCCTTTGAACGTCTCAGCATTGACTTCAAGGGGCCCCTTTCCTCTAACAACTGCAACATTTACTTCCTGGCGGTAATTGACGAATTCTCCCGCTTCCCGTTCGCCATTCCCTGCCCTGACATGACCACATCGACCGTCATTAAGGCCCTACTCTCCATCTTCTCCCTGTTCGGCTACCCCGCGTACATACACAGCGATCGGGGGTCCTCCTTTATGAGCAACGAGCTGCATCAATTCCTGCTCAACAGGGGCATTGCCTCTAGCAGGACGACCAGCTATAACCCCTGGGGTAACGGACAGGTCGAGCGGGAGAATGGTACCATCTGGAAGACCATACTACTGGCCCTCCGGTCCAGAGATCTCCCTATTTCCCGATGGCAAGAGGTGATCCCCGATGCCCTACATTCTATCCGCTCACTCCTCTGTTCCGCAACAAATCAGACACCTCATGAATGTCTTCTTGTTTTCCCCAGGAAGTCGTCCTCCGGATCCCCTCTCCCGACCTGGCTGGCCACCCCCGGACCCATCCTGCTCCGGAAGCATGTGCGGGTGCACAAGTCCGACCCGTTGGTGGAACAAGTCCAGTTACTCCACGCTAACCCGCAGTATGCGTATGTGGAGTACCCCGACGGTCGGCAGGACACGGTCTCCCTCCGGGACCTGGCACCCGCCGGCGTGCGGCCTTCCTTCCCTCCACCACAGACCCTCCCTGTTTTTTTCCCCCCAGCGCCCCACTCAGGTTCCCCCTTGCCCATCCATGGCGTCTTCACAGCCAACTCGGGTGACGGAGACTGTTCAAGGACCATCGCTCCCGGACTCCAGGACGTCAGCGGAACCACCACCATCGGCCGACCTGATGTCACCTCCTCCACTGCGGCGGTCTGCCAGAACGTCACGGACCACAAAAAGACTAATCGAATCGTTCTAAATTTCGACAGCTCCATGGACTTTTGTGTAATATCGCTTATTGTCTGGGCCAGTGGGAAGCCCCCAAATTCGATAAAAGAAAGGAGAGAAAATTTTTGTCCTCCCGGCTGCTACTCATATCACCAGTTCTCTCTCCCCCCCCCCCCCCCCCCCCCCCCCCGGCTTCTTTCTCCGCAAGGGGTGAATGTGGTGATATGATTTGCATACCTGTCTGCCATTGGGGCAGAACACCGGCTTACCATTGGCCCTGGTCGGTCATGTGCCTCTCGACCGATTGGTCGAGAGGCTGAGTTAACCGCGCCTCCTTGCCGAGGTATAAATAGTCAAACGCCCGGCGGTTGTCCATTTTATTGCAGACGACCGCAGGGCTAAGTTCTGGTTTATTAAAGCCTAACTTTTGTAAAGCAACTCGTCTCTTGTACAATTGATGGCACATCATTGATCATTGAAATATTGACATAGTTTACCATGTTTCTTTGCAGCATTCTCAGTTATTTCTGGAAAAAGAACATTTGGAACCTGAGAGTAGGGGAATTTCTGATGTAGCGGAGAACCACATGTCGGGGAGAAAGCAGGATTGGACCCAGATTGATAATCCTGCCCCCCCCCCCCCCCCCCCCCCGCCAGTGACATCGAGGTTCCTGCTCTGCACCAGCCGGAGGATGCAATTGGGTCACTTGAAGCCACTTGCATCCTGTTAACGTGTTCGATGCCTGATTCCTGTACCAGCCTCCCCGAACAGGCGCCGGAATGTGGCGACTAGAGGCTTTTCACAGTAACTTCATTGAAGCCTACTTGTGACAATAAGCCATTTTCATTTCACTTCATTGATTCTCCATCCCTCTGGGCCAGGTTTCCTTCGCCGTAAATTGGTGCAAGTCTTTGCTAGTGTTGCCCTGACGCGGTGGAACTCGCTGCCGGCCAAGGGAGTAAGTATTTAAGGTAGATGCCCCTACAGTGCGTCGGAGGACCCCCTCCCCTCCCACAATGCAAATCCTGCCCACCCCAGCCCCCCCCAACAGACCCCATCAGACCCCCACACCATACACCCCCACCAGTAATTCCCACCAGACCTCCTTATCAGTGACACCAACCAGATCCCCCCCCCCCCCCCCCCCAATGGCTGCATAGAGTGAATCACTCTTGGGTGCTGCTCCCAGAACTAGTGCAAACCAGGAGCGATTTAGCTTCGGCAAGAAAACGGATTCTCCATTGCCCAACGGCGATATTGTAATCGGTGATTGGGCAGAGAATCGACTCCAACGGCCAAATCGGGGCTGCCGCCGGTTTGACGCAGGCCAGCCATGCTCCTCCCCCTCAGAAATGATGTAAACATATCGTGCGTTGTTGCAACGCCGTTGGCGCATCATCAGCAGGCTCTCCCGCAATGCTCTTCCCCCGATGGGCCGGGTTCCCGACGGCAAGGGACACGTGTTCCGGGATCCGTGCTGCTGGCTGGGGGGGGGGGGGGCGGGGGGTGGGCTTCCGCGAGGGCTGGGGGTCTGTTGGGGTGGCCAGGAGGTGACCTGTGGAGTCACAGATGGCAGGTCGGGTCCACGCACGGCTGCCACCATGTTGCACGGCGCAACCACTGCCAGGTCGTTTTTGGCACATGGGCTGGGAGTTTCACCCAGCACCTCAGCTAGTCCCTCACCGGTCCCAGAATCGGTGAGGGGTCGGCACCGATTTTTAAATTGTAAACCTCCCGCGGATTCTCCGTTTGCGCTGGCTCTTAGCTGCTGAATCCAGCCCATATATATTTCTTTCTCTTTAGATTTTAAAATGTCTTTCCCTCAGTAGAATAAGATAGGAGAAAGATTTTTTTTGATTAAAAATCATTACTCGCATATCAAGGACTCTGTGTCCACAGGGATCCAGTCCATTATTACTTTTCTTCAAACACGTTAAAAAATACTGAAGGGATTCTATTTTCAATAGAAATATAGAAATTAGAATTTGAGGAACAAAGTGTATTTGTGCCTCTTGCTCTGAGAAACATCACAGAATATTACTCACCTGAAATATATTTGCCTGAAATTCTGTTCCCTATATTTTCGTGGAGGCACAATTGATTAGAAATAAGTTGATAAATGCATCCAATAAGTTAGTGGGAAGGGGAACTTCAGTCAAACCAATACGTGCTCCAGACCAGTATCATAATTTCGGATAATTGTGTAGAGAAGGTTCCCGGGGGAAACATTTCCATTCCATTGTCAGCAGAATTTCAGCACAGAATCGAAATGAGTAACTGCTGGCTTTGGCAAAGGATGGAAACCATTCTCCTCAAAACTAAACTCCACCACAATATTGTGCAGAAAGAACCCCTACAGTGCATAAGTAGGCCTATCGAGTCTGACCCTCTTAAAGAGCAGCCTACCTAGGCCCACTCCCCTACCCTATGCCCATGAACACGCCCAAACTGCACATCTTTGGAGACTAAGGGGCAATTTTAGCATGGCCAATCCACCTAACCTGCACATCCGGAGCCCTCCGGAGGAAACCCACACAGACACGGGGAGAAAGTGTAAACTCCACACAGACAGTGACCAAGGCTGAATTATACCCGGGCCCCTGGAGCTGTGAGACAGCAGTGCGAACCACTGTGCCACCCATAGTTCTATACAGTTCTGGGTGCCACACTACAGGAAGGATGTGAACACATTGGAGAGAGTGCAGAAGAGGTTAACAAGAATGGTTCCGGGGATAAGAAATTCCAGCTATGAGGATTAGCGAGGTTGGGAATGTTCTCCCTGGAGAGAAGAAGGTTAAGAGGAGATTTAACAGAGATGTCCAAAATCATGAGCGGCTGGACAGAGTGGATAGAAATAAATTGCTCCTGCTCAGAACAGGATCCAGATCGAGAGAGCACAGATTTCGACAGTGGTAGAAAACTGCCACGGAGGATTAACAACGGTGAATATTGGGCAACTGATTCTCTATCCCTTCATTATCCACCCTGCCAGTGGTTAAAACTAGTTCCACACAGATGCAACTACTATTTCTTTTTGTTGCAATAAGACAGCAATATCCATCTGCCGGTCCCCAAATGTTTAGAGGATCTAATTCAACCAATCCTTATAAGTTCTGCAAAAATACAGATCCTCTGCATTTCCTCTTGCCACAATATACTTCGCATTGACACAAATCACGGGACGAAATTGATGAACACGATTGATTTAAAAAAAAAAGTTTATCTGGCGTAGCGGTGTGGCTCACTGCTCTACCCTGCTGCTTGCTGAAGAATTAAGACCAGATATCTATCAGCGATTCCCATTCTGAGAGTTCCCAGTTGTGATTGGTACATTGGAAGGAAGCTAATCAATCTGGTGTCTTTAGCAATAAATTATTTAGTCGCCAGCATGGAGCACTGCTGCACATTCATACTTATTGAAGTCTAAATCAATGATTTACAACTTCACACCTCAGCTATAGTCAAAATTTGCAATATTCAACTTGCAGTCCTTACTGGAAAACGTAATCTTCTGCCGATAACTCATTACACATTTACCAATTACAGAAAATTGACAGCCTTTATGTAGTAATTCGTGTAAATGTTACCTCAGCATCTATTTGATTACTTGCAAAAACAATCAATCCATTAACAGCAACAAATTCTTGAAAAATTAGTGGATCTTGGTAACAATGAAAAACAAGCAAGTCTATTACGTGACTCATTTGTTAGATTAGCTCCTTAGAGGAGTAACATTAGACAAAAGCATTTCTTGGTTTATCATTCCAGAATTCAAAAGGTTTAGGAGATCTCACTGACCGATTCTCAGGCCAGTATATCTTCCCTGGTACAGCAATATTAGTTCCGAAAATGTATACTGAAGGGCTATGTCTATGGAAAAAGCTGGACTTCATTACTGACGGGCAATTTTATTTCAACTCAATTTTGAGTAATCTGCAGTAATTTAAATTCCAGGGAAGAAAAATAATTCGGCAGCCAGAACAGATGAACCAAATTATTAAAGAATTTTTAAATCCCTTTGGGAAAATCACTAGCAAAGATCAAGAATTTAGCACAATTGCTTAGTCTTCCATCTTGTATTCTGTCTTGCCTTCCTCTCTAAGCGCCTGTGGGATATTCCATTGCCTTCATTCATATTCCCTGCAATAGACATGGATTTTTAAAATAATAAAATTTGCATCACATCTGGCCACTGAATTAGATATTGTTCCTTAACCATCGCTGTAGATTTATCTCGTGCTCTTGCCTTTCTGTGTTCCCGGATATGTGGCAGTGTAAGGAAATAAGATAATTTTCCAAAGCCAAGATCAAACAATGAAACTGATTTGGTTGGAGAAATGATCATTATTTAACCCATTGGCCAGGATTCTCTGTTCTGGAGTCCAATTGCAGAGTCAGCAGAGAACTGGGATTGTGTCCTGCTGCTGACAGGAACGTCGCTGGGGTGGAATTTTCATGGCTTGATGTTCCAAAAACATGCATTGGGCCAAACAAGCCAGTTTTCCTGCAGTTATAATAATAATCTTTCTTGTCACAAGTAGGCTTACATTAGCACTCCAATTCTATCGCCTGTTTGGGTACACAGAGGGAGAATTCAGAATGTCCAATTCACCTAACAGCACGTCTTTCGGGACTTGTGGGAGGAAACCGGAGCACCCGGAGGAAACCCACGCAGACACGGGGAGAACGTGCAGACTCCACACAGACAGTGACCCAAGTCAGGAATCGAATCACCGTCGCTGTGAAGGAACAGGGCTGACCACGGTGCCAACGGGAAAGCAAAGTTCGGATAAGGATTTAAAAGAGATTCCTTATATAATTAGAGATGTGAGATTCCACAAGGATGAGGGTTGAGGTTCTGTCCTGTAACTGCTGTTGGAAATTTCCAGAAACTGTAGCTAACTTGTGCATCATGTGACCTGTAGCAGCACCTTTCAGTTAAAAAAACGTCCAGTTTCTATTTCAGCTAAAAAGTAACGTTTGATTTAAACAGTTCATTATCTTTTTCATGTCTTGGGGACAGGACATTAATCTTGTGAGTATTTCAAATAAATAAATTATGTTGAGGTGTTAGCAAAATTTCAGAAAAGATTCAGAGGAATGTTACCAGCATTTGAGAATTCAACTGCCAGGAATGTTGGAACTATTTCCTTAGGGAAAGAGCTGGGAAGCAATAGTACAACCCACTGTCCTACCTTGCTGCCCGTGCTGCACCCCCCTACTGGGGTCGGGTCACCATTTTGAATGGGCATCAAGGGACAGGCCCCCCCTCCCCAACATAAATGTTGACCCCTGCCCTGTCAAGGGGTGCACCTCCAATCCCCTCACCAAGGAGGTGACCCAACACTCTCACACAACCCATTCAGCCAGCCAGTAGATATCTCTTGTCCCCCACAGGCCACCCCGTCATCCTGGGGTGGTCCTTGAAGACACCAGGGATCTCGGAGTGCTCCAGAATGTAGCTGTCATGCCCGCTCCCAGGGTAGGGGGCGCACACGTGCATGATTCGGAGATGGTGCTCACACACGATCTAAACATTCAGGGAGTGGAACCCCTTCCTGTTAATAGAGGGCACTCCCTGATGCCCCGGTACCCTAAGGGTGACATGCGTGTCATTGATCACCCCCTGGACCTGGGACATCTCGGGGATGGTGGTGAATCCTGTAGCCTGAGCATCTTGGTGGGCCTGCTCCAGGTTAAAGTCAGATGCCCAGAAATACCGAGCATCCATCGCCCCCTGGATGCACCTGTGGGCAGAAGGTTGGGAAATGCCACACAGGTCCCCGTACGAACCCTGGAATGACCCGGTGCTGTCAATGTTTAGGGCTGCAGTGACCTTCCCGGCCACCGGGAACGGCTGCGCTCCTCCTCCACGGGGTGCCATGGTTGTGAGGTAGCCATTGCGCCAGATTCCCATTTTTGAATAGGAATACTAAACGATGCCCACGCGACTTCCCGCTGGGGGGTCGGGTAACTCCCGGGAGGCCACTGCATTCAACTTCAACCTTGTTAATAGGATTGAAATGAATGCAGATTAGGGTTAATGATATTTTTGCCAGATCCGGAACTGGCTATTGAGTGCGGGTCGGATGAATCACAAAATGGCTGGCGCACTGTGATTCTGCCCCACCCCACTATTCGCCCGACACGCTACGATCTGTGCCGGGTGTGACACAGTCGCTGAATCACTCCCTGGATCTCTTTTTGACTGTATCTGATTATCGTGTTAAGATTCATACACTTGGCTTTCTCCTGCGGTATTACGAATGCCAGACCTGTCTGGAGCAGCTCCCTCCCTGAGTGTAATACTAATGGCACTTTACACAGCCACCTTCACCAGGCAACATAAATGAGAATAGGTATTTACTGTTTTATATAAAGTTTTATTATGTTGATGATTGGAGAACCACTTCTGCATTGAGAACGACCTTGATATATTTGAAGGATCTGCCAGCGGGGAGCTCAGTTTGACCTGTCTGACTTACTGGAGGGAACATGGGAGCTGTTTCCTGACACATCATTTGACACAAGACTGTGCTTCAGGTATCAGAGAGATGATAATAAACAGCAGACTGGTGCCTCGGGTGAAGCTAGTGTCAGCAAATGAATAGGGGATGTGCTAGTTGAATTTTCCATTTCACTTACTGAGAATATGCTTTATACTTCGATCACATCCATGAGGAGGAACATCCATTATCAAATAAATCGAAGTGCTTGCAGGAGTTACATTTAAATAGCCATTTGCTCAGAATCTCAGACCACAATCCACCTATCGTCAATTTCTCCTTCATTATGGTGATGTCCAAATGACCTAACAAGCATGTCTTTCAGGACTTGTGGAAGGAAACCGGAGCACCCGGAGGAAACCCACGCAGACACGGGGAGAACGTGCAGACTCCGCACAGGCAGTGACCCAAGCCGGAATCGAACCTGGGACCCTGGCGCTGTGAAACAACAGTGCTAACTACAGTGCTATCGCCATGAACTATTAATTATTTAAATACACCCCAGGTAGATCTTACGAGTTGAAGTGGTCTTTCTGTCCTAGCTGCAGAATAAAGGTGTCAAACACAATGATTGATTAATAAATAGGGGAAATGTTTACGTTGAAAAACCTTTAACTGAATCACCGATCCCGCTCTGAGCAGACAGCATTGTGCCAATCATTCTTAGATTTTTATTTAACTGGCGAAGGGAGAAGGTTAACCAATCTAGACTCTGAAAATGGATTATAAATTGCTAGTTCTATCAACTTCTGGCTTAATTGCTGGTCAGATACCTTTTATCTTCCCCAATCCCATTCCAAGCCATGGGCGTTGCGCCGTTCTCTGGTGGCGCAAATCTCTCTCTTCCTGCCGCTTGTCAATGGGATTGCCCATTGAAGCCCCCCCTGCCCCACGCCACCCCCACCCCCCACCCCCCCGCCGCCCCACGCCACCCGGAAATCTGTGAACAGGGGTGCGCTATGCCCGAAAAGCGAATAACAACGGTTGGAGAATTCTGGCCACTATTCCCCACACTGACAGTAAGCTCTAAAAAGGAAAGGAAAATCTAGAAACACATTTCAAAATAGCAAAACATCTGACATTTACTTAACTCCCAACTGCTGCCCAAATCATGGCGTAGGATGAAAATGTACATGCAACTGATGGAACTAATGAGCAGTTAACAGCCGAGTATTTGCAAACTGGGCAATCGGCGGAGTCTTGGATCGAAAGGTTGTTTTTATGGGACTGTTTCGCTGATAAACGTGAATATGTCATTGCTGGAATACCAATAATTAATTGGAAAAAGATTGCAGCAGTGGACACTCACCAACATTGAAAGCAACATTTTTTATTTTCTGATGAGTGTCACAATAGGTTTACCAAGTAGGAGAGAGAGGACAAGGCTGATTGTGCCCCTGCAGATCAGCAGCCCTTCAAAATCAGCAGTTTGCAAAAATAACCAAACCAGATGTCACACAACTTGAGGTAAAAACTCCTTTTCTTTCCGATTCAGGCTGTAGTACGTCAGTGATGCGCAGTCAGTGAGTCATTGGTGGGTACATGAAAAAAATGTGAGTTAACAGCATCACGAAATGCTATGACGTAAAATATTTCAGCATTTTGGTCCTTTCATCAGCTGAAAAGCCCCAGTGATCTCGCCTCCAGGAAAACCTTGCGGGCAAAGAAAGAGGGTTGGCGTAGACAGAGTTGAACCACAGACATCAGGCTGCAGACAGCAGATGTGTGAGGATTATGCCTGACAGGCCAGCGTGACTTTCCACAGCAGTGGACCTCCCAACAGGAGTAGCTACAAGCCGGACACAATGAGAAGAGTAAAGTCTTTGCTAATATTGCCACCCCTAAAATGGATGATCAAAATACCTTCAACTTGAGCGAATGTATCCTTGGCCATTAGCTTCATTAAATCCCTGGATGACACTTAGAAGATGGCAATAAATTCACGTGGAATATTCAATTATTCATATGTATTATCATATGTGCCAACCCTGCTTCGTAAAATGTTATCTCTGAAATCTTGTTGGTCCTTTAAAAATATGCTGCCATATTTGTAAGGAGATTTTACTAGACACTGCTGCACACTTAAACACACAGTGTTTGCTTGTTCAATTAGAGAACTGTGCAGTATTGAATCCTACAGCAGATGTTGCACTGTAGTAACTCGGTGCAGTATGATAAATAAATTCCTTTATTGGGCCCGGCAGGGAGCCGCATGCCCACCAGTCACAGATGGTGAATGATTAAACTGGCATTGCAGTGACACCTCTGCTGATTCACCCAGCTGGACATTTCCCAGCTCCAGGCACAACGGGAGTCAAACGCACACGCACAATGGAGCAGCGGGTAGTTGTCAAGGCCACTTTTGTGTGGAGGCGAATGGAGCTTTTAGGCTAATTAGTGTGTGGTAATTGCAGCATTTTTCCCGGATGCACGGTGTGAAACAAGTGATCTCTACACAGCCACCTGTGGCAAGGGTGACTTTGAAATCTCTCTCTGATCCACTTTACCATTGGGATAACCTTTGGGTTGCCAGCGGGTGTGCACTCCTGCTCTATAATGCTTCATCTCAGGCACTGCCACAATCACGAGCAGGGCTCTTTTGTACTGAGCAAGTGCTGCTCTGAAACGCAGTTGAAAGGAGTTACTGGCTGCCACCTCAGAGGGAGCAGAGACAGGACAGCATTTGGAGAAATAGCTCCTGGTCTTAATACCCACAATATCTCAGGCATTCTTGTGACACTCTTTCTGAAACGCAACTGCCAAAGATTTTTATTTATTTAAAAAGGGCACACCTATTGAAATATAAAACTGTGTCTCATTATGGGGCGTCAGCTTTAGTGAACCAAGAACTCAGCTGGCTTGTTCGTACACAGGTCACAAAGAGAGTAATGACGAGGAGGGCTCTTCCCCGAGGAAATAGTTCCAACATTCCTGGCAGTTGAATTCTCTCATTCCGGTAACATCCCTGTGAATCTTTTCTGAAATTTCCCGAATACCTCGACATTATTTATTTATTTAAAACATTCACAAGATGTATGTCCTGTCCCCAAGACATGAAGGAGATAATGAACTCTTTAAATCAAATGTTATTTTTTTGCTTATGTAAAAACTGGATGTTTCTTTAACTGAAAGGTGGCTGCTACAGGTCACATGATGCACAAGTTAGCTACAGTTTCTGGAAATTTACAACAGCAGTTACAGGACAGAAGCACAACCCTCATCCTTGTGGAGTCTCACATCTCTCATTATGTAAGGAACCTCTTTTAGATCCTTATCCGAACTTTACTTTCCCTTTTTAATGTTCTGTTATGCTGGTTTCCACAATTCTGCAGAATTTAGTTTTCAGCTAAACACCCCCAGTCTAATGTGCTATTCGTACTGGCTCAAGCCTTTCCCTTGGACCAGTGAGCTATTTGGAATGGTCCAGTAATGTCTTTTGATGGACTTGGCTAGCAGCCAGCCAACTCTTCTGGAATTCCGGCACTTATTCAGTTCTCAATATTGATTGGTATAGCACTTCAGAAGTTTCTGGAAAGAGGAAGGAAAATTCAATTTTGATTCAGTTCTGCTTAGACCCAGTGAGCAGTAAGGAACAGGTTTGGACCCTCTCTGTCAACTGAGGCTGGCAAGTCAAAACTCTCTCCAACCAGGCCTGTGAAAGCTTAACCTCTGTTTGAAAGGCTGAGGAAGGCACAGCGCTGATAGTTCTCTCCCGAGACCTTTAAACGTCTGGTAGAAAAATACCACTTTTATCTTTCTCTTCACTACAGTTAATCTGATTGGCAGAAAGAGTGGACAGGCATTCAAGGGGCATGGAAAACCCTTTTTTAAATTCTCGGGCAGAGAATTCTAATTAACTCAGTGAGACTGAGAGCCAATCTGGTGGAGGTCAGTCAAATTCAAGTGACTCCCCAGAGGAAGTTCTACAGCATGCGGGATCTAATTGCGGGCACAAACTAGAAGGTGTGATCTAAATGGTGGATTTCAACACTTTGCGTGCCAAAAAGATCACCTCCTGCAAAGGCCGCAACCTCAGCAGGAAAGATACTAATCTCTCATCCCCAGTTTTATCCCCATTATTTTGATCCTTCTCTACCCCCACTGTGTGCCTGTATTGTGTGTGTGTGTGGCAGGTGGGACAGTGTTTGGGGAATAATTAGATTTAGCAGACCATTGTTCTATTATCGCCATTGTATGTTTATCTCTTTTCCTGTTACAGATAAAAAGTGATTACGTTTTTCTAACAAATCTGGTGCCTGTAAGTTATTGGAGCAGTCAAGGCTCAAGGATCTCAGGAAAATATACAAATTATTGGTTAATTAATTTCTGGGCCCTGTGGGGCTGAAATTGACCGTGCATCAGCCCAGAAAGTTGTAACAATAGTGAGGACACATCACAATCAATGAAACCAGAGACCAGCAGACAATCTATCTCCCCAGCTTGGACTTTTAAAAAAAATTTAGAGTGCTCAATTATTTTTTTTTCCAATTAAAGGGCAATTTAGTGTGGCCAATCTACCTAACCTGCACACCTCTAAACCTCCTGCCCCTTATCTTAAATCTCTGTCCCCTGGTCATTGATCCCTCCAACAAGGGGAAAAGTTTATCTCTGTCTACTCTATTTATGCCCCTCATAAAGTTATACATTCCAATCATTTTTTTTTTAATTATAAATTTAGCGTATCCAATTATTTTTTTCCAATTAGGGGGCAATTCAGCATGGCCAATCCACCTACCCTGCACATCTTTGGGTTGTGGGGGTGAAACCCACGCAGGTACGGGGAGAATGTGCAAACTCGACACGGACAGTGACCCAGGGCCGGGATTCGAACCCGGGTCCTCAGCGCCGTAGGCAGCAATGCTAACCACTGTGCCACCATGCTGCCCGTATACATTCCAATTATGTCCTCCCCCTCAGTCTCCTCTGCTCCGAGGAGTTGTGGAAACGTGGCAGTCTGCTTCAAAAATTAAAACCCCTCTGCTCATGGACAAACAGCAAGAACAAAAACCAGTTCAGTTTGTCTCTCTCCCACACCTGTAACAATTAAACATAACCTTACATTTACAAATTCATGCCGAAATATTTGATTAAATTCTCCACCTTTTGATTTATTTTTACCTAATATTTTAGCAAAGATTCTGCTTTTCCCAGCTAACCGGTCTATAGTTCCATGAGTTTGTTCTATCTCTCAAAGATATGGATTACATTTGCTTTCCTCTGCTCCTGTTCTAATGAATCTTTATGTATTGATAATCATGCCTCCTGAGGTTCTTTGAAGAGATGCAATCCAATGGCCTATCCTCTAATTTCATTTGCTTATCTCCAATATTTCAATCCTTACTTTTGTAATATTTTTCTTGACTTCTTCAGCTGTTTCGCTTTTACAACTGTCATTTCCGCTTTGGTAACCTCTTCAGTTAGAACTGAAGGAAAATATCTGGTCGGTATATAAGTCCCTGATTGGGCTATATCGGGTATACAATGTCCAATTCTAAGCACCACACTTTAGAAAGGCTATATTGATCGAAGAAGGCGTGCAGTACAGATCCAGCATGTTTGCCAGGGTCCCAAATGTTAAACAACGAGGAGAGATTAGATTCAATCCAGATCCTAACCTAGATTCAAGGAAGGAGTCTTGTATTTCATGGAATATAGAAGTGGTGAGGTTTGATTGAGCATTCTGAATTTTGAATTCAGGCAGAAAAGGAGAAAAATTTGCTCTTGGGAGAGTGTAACAGAAAGGGACAGTACCTATAAAGCAATACCAAGCTGTTACGCAGTGAAGTTAGAAAACACTTATACAAAGGACGGGTCGAACCATAGACACATAGAATTCTTCCAGAAGGAGGCCATTCGGCCCATCGAGTCTGCACCGACCCTCTGAAAGAGCACCCTATTTAGGCCCACTCCCCCTCCCCTCATAACCTGCACATCCTTGGACACTAAGGGGCAGTTTAGCATGGCCCTTCCACCTAACCTGCACATCTTTGAACTGTGGGAGGAAACCCGCGTAGACACAGAGAGAACGTGCAAACGCCGCACAGTCACCCGAGGCCAGAATGGAACCCGGGTCCCTGGCGCTGTGAGGCAGCAGCGCTAACCACTGTGTCACCGTGCTGCCCCTGTATCAGGAACAAAGGGAACAAGAACTGTGGACAAAAAGCAGGAGCTCCCAGTTCAATTAATGTTAAATCTGAGATTGATATATTTTTACTATTTGAAGGGCAGTGAGCTAAGATGGATGGATGATGACACAGATGAGCTATGATTTCATTAAATGGTGGAATGGGCTTGAGTAGCTGGATGGTTTCCTTTTGCTCCTATTTCCCAGTGGTTACTCTAAAGGTTGCAGGCACCAGGTCAGTGTCTTTCAGAGAAGAAGTGGTGCAAAGCCCTTGGTGGATGACAATGTGGTGCAGGGACAGGCAGTGTTCAGGGTGCTGAAGAATAGGAGGGAGAAGGGCTGCTATCAGCAACAATGCAGTGACGTGAAGATCTGGACTTATCCTTGCTGCTCTGGTAAGGTTGTTGAGTCTTTGCCTGCAATGCGTCCAGGTCCTGGAGGTGGTGCCTCTTGGGTTTATAAGCTCTGCCATATCTCTGTCCCGGCTGAATCCAATGTTGCTGTTTACATCCATCAGAGAGAGGTCTTTTGGGCTTGAATTCTCCGGTCATTGGAATTCTCTATTCCCACCGGCAGCGCACTCCCGCCTGCGGGTATCCGGTGGCACGGGGGCGGCCTGAATGGGAAATCTGGTATAGACAAGGTACAATCACATGACAAGTGTGCTCCATTCCGTGTCCTGTTCAAATCCATACTTCTATTTCAAGGGAAGCCATGATTAAACTATACAGTGTACCGATCTGACTGCACCTTGACTCCTTTGTCCTCTTCTGGCCACAAAGACACAAGCCACAAGATTCAAGTCAATGCAAAGTCAAGCAGGACTCTGATTCCTGGCCTTTGAAGAAAGGCTTGAAGAGCAGCGTTGAAAAGTGACGAGAGAGAGATGACTTCAAAGAGATGTGCAACAAAGAACTCCAGAAAAACCTTGAAAATTAAACCGCGCAAAGGGAACAAGAGGTCGCAGGTTGAAACCAGTTAAAAAAGCAATTTTGGAACCGATATTAGCAAGTTCACAGAAAGCATAATCGATACATGCACTGAACTCTCACATAGATTTGTGGAGACTGAATCTTTAGAATCATCAATTAAATGCTGCGTCTGGGGCACTTTAGGTCTGATCTGGGTTGGTCAAATAGTTTTTGTTTTCTGTAATTATCTTGTAAACTTACGGGGGTGTTTTGCCTTATTCACAATTCTAATCCAGTGAGAGTGGCAGATTGTCACACAAACAATTAACTGAATATCAAAACGCAAAATTGGAATTGATTTGTGTTGTGGGGAGAATGTGGCTGATATCTAATTTTCCCAAAATTATATTGATTATTGAATTCCATAATGTTCCAAGTAAACATATTGAGACTGAGAAAATACAACCTGACCCAGTCAACTACTGGGCCATCGATGGCAATCAGGAGAACCTGGAACAGCTAACCAACAATCGCCAATAAGCTGACAACTCAATAAAGGCCCTGGATACAAGCCAATTACACAAACAAATAATTACACAGATTTCGTCATTTAATCAGTCGAGCGAAAAATAAAACTCCATGAAGATATGAAAGCCTGAAGTGGAAAATACAAATATTGAAATGACAAAATTAATGATTCACTTCCAGAGACAGCTGAGAACATTCTCTCTTGATAATATTTGAATATTTACATTAAAATGACATATTCCACTTAACTCTCAGCACATTTACCCGTCACAAGGCATATCTTTAATCTAAGAAAAAGGAATGATGTTAGACGAATCAAAAGTTCATCACCCTCCCACATTTACACACTGCAACCACATTCACTCTGCTCCCTCCCAACGCCCTGTGTAAGAGGGGCTGGAGCACAAGGTCAGTGATTGGTGGGAGCTAGGAGAGATTGCGACAAAGGTATGTAGGTTATGAGACAGGAAGCGTTGATGGCGGTGTGAAGGGCTCTAGAAGGTGCTGATAGTGGCATAAAGCTGGAAGAGCAGAATGTGATGGTGGCAGAACAAAAGGTGGATCTCTCCGAGTTCCCACCAATCACTGAGCGTGTGCTTAAACTGCTCCACCCCCTCTTATACAGTATATAATCCAACACACTGGGAGATAATTGCTCTGCTGTTCAAAATGGACCCGTGGGCTCTGCTCTGTCTACCTGAGAGAAATGACAGGACCGCAGTTTATTCTTTCATAACCAGGCCAGCATTTAATGCCCATCTCTAATTGCCCCTGAGAAGGTGGTGGTGAGCTGCCTTCTAGAACTGCGGCAGTGGCTGAGGTGTAGATAAACCCACCGTGCTGTTAGGGAGGAAATGCAGGATTTTAACCCACCGACAGTGAAGGAACGGTGACCAGGGCCGGGATTCTCCCCTACCCGGTGGGGCGAGGGGTCCCGGTATAGCGGAGTGGCGCCAACCACTCCGGCATCGGGCCTCCCCAAAGGTGCGGAATTCTCCGCCACCAGGAATTCCCCGCACCTTTAGGGGCCAAGCCCTCACGTTGAGGGGCTAGGCCCGCGCCGGAGCGGTTGGCACCACACCGACTGGCGCCCAAACCGGCTCCAGCGGCCTTTGACACCCACCGCCCGGCGTCGGGGCTGGCCGAAAGGCCTTCGCCGGTTCCCTCATGCTGCCGCTGACGTCACCACTGGCGCATGCGCGCTGGGGGATTCTCTTCCGCCTCCGCCATGGTGGAGGCAGCGGAAGAAAAAGAGAGTGCCCCCACGGCAAAGGCCCGCCCGCAGATCGGTGGGCCCCGATCGTGAGCCTGGCCACCGTGGGGCACCCCCTGGGGTCCGATCGCCCCGCGCCCCCCCCCCCAGGACCCCAGGGGCCCGCTCGCGCCGCCGATCCCGCCGCCACCAGAGGTGGTTCAAACCACGGCGGCAGGAGAGGCCTCCCAGCGGCGGGACTACGGCCCATCGCAGGGCGGAGAATCACCGCAGGGGGCTCGGCGATCAGCGGGTGGTGTTTCCTGCCCCTGCCAATTCCCGGGTGGCGGAGAATCACCGCAGGGGGCTCGGCGATCGGCGGGTGGTGTTTCCTGCCCCTGCCAATTCCCGGGTGGCGGAGAATTTCTGCCACGGTGGGGGCGGGATTTGCGGCGGCCCTCGGGCGATTCTCTGACCCTGCGGGGGGTCGAAGAATTTCGCCTCTGGTTACAAGTCTGGTTAATAATGAAATTTAAATCTCACACAAAAGACCATTGCAGCACCCCCTCAGTACGATACTGGAGTGAGCCGTGACCTCCCCATGCCCTAATTTAAAGGCAAAAATGCTGCCATCAGAGACACAGCTGATATCAGCAATTTAACAAAAATTGCTGAGTCCTGCTTTTGGAGCGTATATTGGGGTGTTACTCGCCACCTACAGCACCAAGTACGACCTCGCTATCTAACGGGCCTCCGTGGAGAATGCCCCACCGAGGTTGCACTTACCTCAATCCCTGGACAGGCGGGCAGAGCTTGTCAGTGTTGGAAGAGATCCGGGCGCCGTTTGTAAATGTTGCTGCAATTTTCCGGCTCCCTTCGGCATCCCCACTGTGGTCTCCGGACTCCCCCCCCCCCCCCCCCCCCCCCCCCCAAACTGCCCCAACTTACCTATTAGGGGGTCTTCGAGTCCCCCTCCCCCCACCTCTTAAGGGCGGGGTGAGAGGGACCTGCGCCTGCTCCCTGGCAAGGGCAACCTGGCACCTTGACACTGCCCAGGTGGCCATCACAAGGTGCCAGGCTGGCAGTGTCAACATGCCAGGATGCCAGCGGGGCTGCAGGGGTACTACCCTGCCCAGAGCCCAATCGTCTGGGGGACTCCAGTGGCCTGGGAGACCTCCTCAGGTGCCGTTATGCCTATTCCACGTTTGTGTGGACCGGTGTGAAACTGGCGAGTTTTCCAATGTGAGAATCTGGCGTAGACATATTGAAATCAACCTAATAGCCCATTTAAATATGTTAATCTGCTTCTTGCCCAGCGAGGGTGAAATCCAAATCGCGACATCCCGCGTGATCTCGTTAGCTCTCGCAAGGCGTTCCGAGCTTCGTGAATCTCACCCGAGGCTCTTCGTGAGATTAAACAGCTTTGTTGCGCCAGCAAGGCTGGCCTGACGAGGCCCTTAAATCACACCCGTTAACTCTGTTCCTCTCTCGGGCAGCATGGTGGCGCAGTGGGTTAGCTCTGTTGCCCCAGGGCACCGAGGTCCCAGGTTCGATCCCGGCTCTGGATCACTCTCCGTGTGGAGTTCGCACATTCTCCCCGTGTCTGCGTGGGTTTCACCCCCACAACCCAAAAGATGTGCTGGTTAGGTGGATTGGTGACGCTAAATTGCTCCTTAATTGGAAAAAAAAAAGAATTGGTACACTAAATTTTGAACAAAAAACCTCAGTTCCCCTCTCCACAGCTGTTGCCCAACCTGCTGAGCTGTTCCGACATTGTCTGTTTTCATTCGACCTTCACAATGTTTGCTGGTGGACCTTTATTAATCTGCACAATTGGCCTGTGGAAATAATATTTCTTGTAAGAATCATGAAAACAGATGATGTGTCAGTTGAGTAATTTAAACCATGAATCTGTAGTTGTTTAAAGATGAACTTGTTTTGGAGAAAAATGAGAAAAACATTTGTGATCGACAAGTGCGGCCCAGGGGAAAAAATGCATTAATTTCCACTCCTGGCAGATCTACTGTATATAATAAAATAAAACTGCTGAGGTCAGCGTTAGATTGAAACCACAGTCCTCGTTTTCACAAACACATTTATGCACGGGTAATGATATCTATTAGCAAAAGTGACAGCCCTGAGATGTTGAATAAAGCAATGAGCTTGGCACACTGCAAAACAAGCAAAGTGTGGATCAATAAATCATAAAATTAGTTGAGACATCTTTTATCTTTCATCTCACTCTTATTCCTGCTCTGTCCCCCAGGACAGTGATTCATTTATTGCATATTAACATTGGGCAAACATGTCAGGTTGGGGGATACGTGCCGTATGAGCAGCTCAAAGACGCTTTCTCAAGAAAGCAAATCACAGCCAGATACGGAGGACGGGAGATTTCAGCAGCTGGCAACTAAGCAAAGGCTTGAACGAGGAATTGCTTCACTTCACTTGTTTTATGCTGACATAACCACTTGAAGAAATGCCAACCTAATTTGACGCCAGCATAAGTCTGAATTCTACCGTTGATCTGATCTCATCTGGGATGCGCGATGTCGAAGATCTGAAATGAATGAACATTTACGGAGCAGAGTGTTCATTTTATTGGTGTAAATTGTAATTTCAAACTCAACAATCGCATCTATCATAGTCCATTTACTGTTCTGAGCAGAACGAAAAATAAGGATTTTTATTCATTTGTTTATTCCAGCTCTTCAGAGTTGTAAGGGGAAATTTGAGAAACATGACACGTAATCTAGGAATGAGATGATTCTTGCTTGGATATTGGGCGGGACGAGTTGGTCCAGATTGCCCACTAGCCTGATGAAGCCATGCGGGCTCCTACGTGCGGCCACCTTATATAGGGCTGAGTTTTAATAGCTTTCGGGAGCCAGTGAGGGAGCCAGCCAGACGGACACAAACTCAGTTCCACAGACATGTCCCACCATCAGAGAGTCTTGTCACAAGGAGGTAGGCAGCCCATGTACAAGTGTAAAGGTTCTATTAACAGTATGTTTTACCAGGATGTCACAGTTAGACAATGAGGACTGATTAGGGATAGTCAGCATGGTTTTGTGAAGGGTAGGTCATGCCTCACAAACCTTATCGAGTTATTTGAGGTGACTGAACAGGTAGACGAGGGTAGAGCAGTTGATGTGGTGTATATGGATTTCAGTAAAGCGTTTGATAAAGTTCCCCACGGTCGGCTATTGCAGAAAATACGGAGGCTGGGATTGAGGGTGATTTAGAGATGTAGATCAGAAATTGGCTAGTTGAAAGAAGACAGAGGGTGGAGGTTGATGGCAAATGTTCAGAATGGAGTTCAGTTACGAGTGGCGTACCACAAGGATCTGTTCTGGGGCCGTTGCTGTTTGCCATTTTTATAAATGACCTAGAGGAGGGCACAGAAGGTTGGGTGAGTAAATTTGCAGACGACACTAAAGTCGGTGGAGTTGTAGACAGTGTGGAAGGATGTTGCAGGTTACAGAGGTACATAGATAAGCTGCAGAGCTTGGCTGAGAGGTGGCAAATGGAGTATAATGTAGAGAAGTGTGAGGTGATTCACTTTGGAAAGAATAACAGGAATGCGGAATATTTGGCTAATGGTAAAATTCTTGGTAGTGTGGATGAGCAGAGGGATCTCGGTGTCCATGTACATAGATCCCTGAAAGTTGCCATCCAGGTTGATAGGGTTGTGAAGAAGGCCTATGGTGTGTTGGCCTTTATTGGTAGAGGGATTGAGTTCCGGAGCCATGAGGTCATGTTGCAGCTGTACAAAACTCTGGTATGGCCGCATTTGGAGTATTGCGTACAGTTCTGGTCGCCTCATTATAGGAAGGACGTGGAAGCTTTGGAACGGGTGCAGAGGAGATTTACCAGGATGTTGCCTGGTATGGAGGGAAAATCTTATGAGGAAAGGCTGATGGACTTGAGGTTGTTTTCGTTAGAGAGAAGAAGGTTAAGAGGTGACTTAATAGAGGCATACAAAATGATCAGAGGGTTCGATAAGGTGGACAGTGAGAGCCTTCTCCTGCGGATGGAGGTGGCTAGCACGAGGGGACATAGCCTTAAATTGAGGGGTAATAGATATAGGACAGAGGTCAGAGGTAGGTTTTTTACGCAAAGAGTGGTGAGGCCGTGGAATGCCCTACCTGCAACAGTAGTGAACTCGCCAACATTGAGGGCATTTAAAAGTTTATTGGATAAGCATATGGATGATAATGGCATAGTGTAGGTTAGATGGCCTTTAGTTTTTGACTTCCCATGTCGGTGCAACATCGTGGGCCGAAGGTCCTGTACTGCGCTGTATCGTTCTATGTTCTATGTTCTATGAACTCTCCGCTGCGTGAGGAGGCCACCAGCTAAACTGAGGGTTGTGGGTTTTCAAAGCAATAAAGCGGCCACGGGCAACTATGTGTTGGATATTCTGGTGAGTTCACACTGGAAGCAGGTAGTTAGGTCCTTGACTGGGTTAAGTGTCACCTCAATTATTACGATCTGGGACCAGACCCCAACACTTCCTTGGATACGGGACAGAAACCCCAATATTTTTAATTTGTAAGGCTGTGAGGAAAGGATACTTTGCTCCAGGCGTGACACCGCACACAAATAGTATTATGGTTTATTAAATCAAACTTTATTATGAACACAGTATTAATATACCATTAACAACACAGAAAATATAAATTACAATTACCAGTTAAACAGTGTTTAACAATAAAATGAAACAATTTAACTCCCAACTGCTAACTTCTTTATCTCCAATCAAGCAAAACCCATTTCAGGTCAAAGGGGTGGCCAGGGGGGCACTATCTGGCAGGTCGGGTCCGCGCACAGCCGGCGACATATATTATGGGAAAACGCTGCAGGTGGTCACCGTGCGCATGTGCAGTCACGGACCCGGCCATTCTCCACCCGTTTTTGTTGGAGCCAGGAGTTTTACTCAGCGTGGCTGTTAGCCCCTTACCAGTTCAGTGCCATTTTTCCATCGTAAAATGCCACAATTCCTCCGCTGGCGTCAACACTTAGTCTCAGAAACGGTGAATTCAGTACATAATTTTAATTGCTTTAACAAATAATTATTTTGTCTTGCAGTATCTATCCTATCCAGTCACTTCGGGCTGGATTCTCCGCCCTGCCGCGGGATTCTCCGTTACTCCGGCTGGTCAATGGAGTTTCCCATTGTGGGGCAGCCCCACGCCATCAGGAAACCCCCGAGCGCCGGAATAACGGAGAATCCCGAGGGTGGAGAATCCCGCCCATAATCTTTGAATGGGATTAATAGGAGATTCACGGTAGCATGGTGGTTAGCATCAATGCTTCACAGCTCCAGGGTCCCAGGTTCGATTCCCGGCTGGGTCACTGTCTGTGTGGAGTCTGCACGTCCTTCCCGTGTGTGCGTGGGTTTCCTCCGGGTGCTCCGGTTTCCTCCCACAGTCCAAAGATGTGCGGGTTAGGTGGATTGGCCATGCTAAATTGCCCGTAGTGTAAGGTTAATGGGGGGATTGTTGGGTTACGGGTATACGGGTTACGTGGGTTTAGGTAGGGTGATCATTGCTCGGCACAACATCGAGGTCCGAAGGGCCTGTCCTGTGCTGTACTGTTCTATGTTCTATGAGACTAGTCATCATACTTTAGGAAAGATAGTTTCCATAGTTGATTTTCACAAATGATTCATCCAGCTCAAGTTGAAAGTATAACATAGAATCATTGAACAGCGGATCACAGTCGGAGGCCGTTTGGCTCATTAGAGCTGTGTCGGCTTTTACAAAGGTCAATCTAGTTAGTCCTCGTCCTCCACTTTTCCCCATATCACTGCAATTTCCCGTCCTTCAAATACTTGTCCAATTCCCGTTTGAAGGTTACTATTAATTCTTTTTCCACCAAATCCCAACCATTCATTGCATACATTCTTTTCCCTTATGTCCTCCCTGTTTCTTTTGCCAATCCCATTCTGTCTGCGCCCTCTCTTCAGGCACTAGGAACAGTTTCTGTTTAGTTACTCTGCCCAAATTCATTCATGATTTTAAACACATTTATCAATTTTCCTCGCTGCCGTCCCTGCTCCAAGGAGAATTATTATGACCCTGGGTCAGACTCCAACAGTGGCCGGGATACTGGACAGAAACCCCAATATTATATTTAAATTTTGTAACACTGTGAGGAAGAATACCTCACTCCAGGTAAATTAAACCAAACTTTCTTACTATCAGAGTATTAAAATATCTTTAACATCACACCAGAAAATAACTTCCAATTACCCCATAAATAATGCTGCTCAATACAGTGACTACAATAACCTCAACTGCTATCTTTATTCCCACTCAAACAACAAGAACAACCATCTCAGCTCTCAATTCGCTTTAAGTACACAGGAATATTTGATGTACAGAGATGTTCCTTGAGAAAGGGAGATTCTTTTGACACTGCTTTAAAGGTAAGATCTGAATCCTGTTGGACCCATGCAGAAACTCTGCCTCTGTGTCTTCAAAAGCTGTTTCTCAGCTTGTTTCAGCTCGCCTTATTCTCAGACAAGTCGGCACTGCTTTAAAGACTGTTAATCTCTTTTAACTGAACTACAGTGAGAGCAAAACTGTTTGACCGCTGGTGACAGCTTCGTCTGGAACTTCACTGACCTGGAAAATACCTGATTCCTTAGCTCCACCCAGAAACAACATCATCTTACCAGGCTGAAATCTAATTAACTCCATAGGGAATCCCCTCAATCCAAACAAAACTGCATTAGCCTAAGCTTTTTACGATGGCTTAATTGCACCCCGGCTCTCAAAACCTTTGTTGTCTTTCAAACTAAGATTCTTTTAAAACATGACTTCAGCAGTCAAATACACAATAGCCTTATTACACAAAATAATGATAACACAATACATCTGAAACCTAGCACCCTCCAAAACTAACTTATTCACACCCTGTTCTGATGGAAGTTTGCAGACCTGAACTCTGCCTCTCTCTCCCCAGATGTTACCAAACCCGATGACTATTTCCAGAATGTTTTGTTTTTATTCCTGGCTCGTTTTGGTGTGTACAGCTGGAGAACTCTGCTGCTCTCTGAAGCACCTTGGGATCTTTTACATCACCAGACTTGCAGTGTAAGAGATTATCTCAAAGACAACGTGGCACTCCCTCAGTACTGCCCTGCGGTGTCAGCAGAGAATGCCTCTGTGTTATCTCTGTAGTGAGATCGAAACCTTTCACCTTCTGACTCAGAATCTTCGACTGAAACCTTCTCACTCTAATGTCTGTGTTGAGACTCTCGCAGCCTTTAGTTTCTTTTCCCAGCGCACAAATTGTAAATTCTTCAGCAAGGTTACCCAGTCGTAGCACAGGATGAGACATTAAGCGATATCATCTTATCTTGCACAAAGTCAGGGCAGTCATAAAAACCATTTGTGCAACGCAATACCTAAACCAGCACTGGCTTCAATCAACAACTAACACGTTGTGAAGATTTTGTTATATTAGATGTAAATATATGTGGATTTAACAATATCAGCAGTTAATTCTGCATGGGGTGAATAATTCCCTCTTAATTTGAACCTGCGGATCAATTCTACCATCTCACAAAAGACAATTTGTATTAAGTTTATATTGGTTTCCTTTGAAGGATTAAATCAAGGTTAATATACTGTCAACTCTCATTATCCTGGGACCAACAAAGTAGGTGTTATTTGCGGTTTGCTTTATTGAGGTGTGAGATCCTGATCATTTTAATGGTCTTTGTGTCAGGTGCAGGCTTCGTTACAGCATGAAATTTGTAACGACCTGTAATGAGGTTTAACACTGTGTGAAATTGGAATTGTGCCAATAAATGCAATTCTTTGCTGACTTCAGCAAGTTGTGGTTTTTAGCCGAAACATACTGTTGTGAACAAGGACTGAGTTTTCCTGAGTTGTCAGGTATACGATGTCCATCGGTAACTCATACGTAAGTAATTGGGATTGACAGGAAAGCCAGAGGTTCGCATTGACCCAACCCTCAGCGGATATAACTGGTGGGAATACAAACCTTGAGAAAGTGCCTATTTGTCATTTGTTAGGAATATAGAGAAAATACAGCACAGAACAGGCCCTTCGGCCCACGATGTTGCGCCGAACTTTTGTCCTAGGTTAATCATAGAATTTTGGACAATTTTTCATGGCCAATCCACCCAACCTGCACACCTTTGGACTGGGTTGTAGTGTAGCAGGAGGGGAGGCAGTGGCGTAGTGGTATTGTCACTGGACCAGTAAACCAGAGACTCAGGGAAATGCTCTGGGGTCCCAGGTTCAAATCCCGTCACTGCAGAGGGTGAAATCTGAATTCAATAAAAATCTGGAGTTAAAAGTCTAATGTTGACCATGAAACCCAGTGTCGTACAGGAAGGAAATCTGCCGTCCTTAACTGGTCTGGCCTACGTGTGACTCCAGACCCACAGCAACGCGGATGACTCTTAACTGCCCCCTCAAGGGCAATTAGGGATGGGCAATAAATGCTGGCACAGCCTGCGACGCCCACCTCGTCATGGACGAATAAAAAAACAACAGGAGGATTTTAGTTTTTGCAAATTCACAGTTTGGTGCAGAGAAAACTGTTGGAAGATCGCGTCTGAGAGATGAGGAATGTAAAGGTGAGGCGAGGTAAAGAAAGCTGAATTTCCTCTTGTTCCAAAATGGGGCAACAGGGCAGGGTTGTAGAAGAGCCGAGTTAATAAATGAAGAGCGACCTGCTGGCCTGGTACAGCTTGTTATTGTGCACGGCATGGCTTCTTTTCAAGTTTGTATTTGTTGTGTGTTATAAAATAAAGACATCCAGGGCGCCATGAGAATGAAAGAATGTCATCTTCAACACGGCCCTGGCATTAGAAAATCATTGTGTGACTGAAGCTGCTTCCGAGAGACACCAGAAACAGTCAGTGGGACAGACAGGTCCTGCAGAAAGACATTTCAGCTCCCAGACTTTTCCTGGTATTGGAACTGAGCTGGAGAAAACAGCGGCATTTTATCCTGAATTTAGAAAAGTACCTCACTTTTTCAAGCAAAAGGAATATGATGATCGCGAACATCCCCCCGAAAAACGGGTTTGGCGCCATGATGTAACGATCCCCTGCCGGTAGCCTCAGCCCGCTCCCCGCTACCCGCTCCCCGCTACCCGCTACCCGCTCCCCGCTACCCACTCCCCGCTACCCGCTCCCCGCTACCCGCTCCCCGCTACCCACTCCCCGCTACCCGCTCCCCGCTGGCAATCACCGATCTGCACCCGTTTCAATGGGCTGGAAGCCTGATTCACCCCCCCCCCCCACCCCAGGTTATGCTCTGCCCCCCCCCCCCCACCCCAGGTTATGCTCTGCCCCCCCCCCCCCCACCCTAGGTTATGCTCTGCCCCCCCCCCCCCCCCCCACAGTGGGAAATCCTGGTGGGTTCGCTGCAAGCTTGCCTGTGTGTGGCCCTGACGCGGTGGAACCCAAGGTGGGTCAAAGGAGGGGGGGGCCATGCATTACTGAGGTGCCCCCGAAAGTCCATTGGGAGGCCAACCTCCCTCTTCCCACACTGACAAGTGAGGGCATCCTCTCCCCCGCCATGGGAATAATGGGTCACATCCGTGCAGCTTGCCGCATGAGGGTGACCATCAGATTTGCGCAATGAACCCCCCCATCAGAGACCCCCCATCAGAGACCACTATCAGAACCCCAAACAGAGACCCCCTCATAAGACGCCCCCATCAGAGACCCCCACCAGTTACCCCGGCCTGGTGCTAAAGAGCAGTCCAGGTAGTAGAGTGAAAAATCATTGCATTTTCACTTACCCTTCCCTAACATCTGCTGCCTCAGACAAAGGTATTTCAAACAGCAGCTGTTACAAGTGTCAGAGGCTTCCTCGAAACCATAGGCCAGGATTCTTCATTTTGGAGCCAAAGTACTCCCGCCAGCAGAGAACTGCTCCTGGTCTCCGCTGGCGCTGAAAACGGTGCCTGGTATGTGAATCTCTCTCCATTAACATCCTAATTTATGCATGGGGAGAGCGCGCCTGATTCCAATAGAATCCTGGTATTGGGCTGCCATTTTGAGTGGGAAACCCATACTGAGGTCCAACTGAGGGCATCCCTCCCCCCCCCCCCCCCACAATGCACATCCTGCCCCCCCCCCCAGCCCCCCTCCTGCTGACAGGTAGAGGCACCCTGCACCAACCATGGAAATAATGAGTTACCCCTCCCATAGTACACATGCATGAGGGTTACCCAACCCCTCCCACCAACCCCATGTGCATCACCATCAGACACCCTCATCAGGCCCACCCATCAGACCCTCATCAGACATCGAATTCGACCCCCCATCAGGCCTTCCTATCAGATCACCATCAGACCGCCAATTAGAAGCCCCATCAGGCCCTACCATCAGAGACACCCATCAGAGATCCGCCATTGGAGACTCCCTGCAGAGAGTGTCATTGGTTCTTGCTATAATTGACAGCTCCTCACCACATCAGAAGCAGCTAGGTGGTTTCACCTCCCCTTTAGCACAGCAGAAAGCACTTAGCTGCTTTTGACATTTTACAGAGGTGTTAATCAGAGTAAGAATGTTGAGAAACATTGTGGTCAGCATCCACAGGGTACTTAAGATGCATTCAAGCATGAAGGGAAAGATAGATAAACAATCTGCAGAGCACATATCTCTGGAGAAATAAATCTGACTAATGCAGTGTATCGCCATGTGAAATTGAATGGAAGATTTACATTTCAAAGGCTGTCAAGGGATTTGAAGCCCTTTACATACAATTTACATAGAATTTACAGTGCAGAAGGAGGCCATTCGGCCCATCGAGTCTGCACCGGCTCTTGGAAAGAGCACCCTACCCAAGGTCAACACCTCCACCCTATCCCCATAACCCAGTAACCCCACCCAACACTAAGGGAAATTTTGGACACTAAGGGCAATTTATCACGGCCAATCCACCTAACCTGCACATCTTTGGACTGAAGGAGGAAACCGGAGCACCTGGAGGAAACCCACGCACACACGGGGAGAATGTGCAGACTCCGCACAGACAGTGACCCAGCTGGGAATTGAACCTGGGACCCTGGAGCTGTGAAGCAATTGTGCTAACCACTATGCTGCCGTGCTGCCAGCTTTTCATGACTAATACCCTCAGCAGTTTCTATCAATGGCTGTTGAATGTGTTAAATTTGTGAGGAATTAAGGTGTAAAGAGCTCACTAGCTGGAGTCTGCACACAGATTTGTTGTTAAGCCAGGCCTCAGGTGTTGAAATGGAGACTTTTCATTGCAAAGGCAAAAAGAATATTCTCCAGAGTGTAAGAGAAAGGAAAGGAAATTTATTCCAAGGGACAGAGAATCATCTTTGGTCTTTGTTTTTCAGTCAAAGTGTGTTACATTAATAACACATTGAATGATATTAAGAATCTTTTTTCCAAAGAAAGGTTGGCGGAGATTCCCAAGGACCTTCCTCCCAAATGCGAACCATAGGGCTGTTCACCACACAGATTGAAGACGGAATGATGTTACTGGTGAATCCTGATGGTTAAGAAACCTTGCAATGAGCTTTATATCTACAGAAGGTGACAGAAGAGGCATGTGTGCGACTGACATCTTCAATGTTGATCGCACAAATACTCACATAGTGCCTCTCACAAGCCCAGGACATCCCAAAGGAGCAGGAGTAGGCCATTCAGCCCCTCTAGCCTGTTCTGCTATTTAATAAAAACATGGCAGATCCGATATTATCGTCAAATCTGCATCCCGCCTACCCCCGATAGGTTACCTAGAACCTTTGCTTACCTAGAATCTGTCCAGATCTGCCTCCAAACATTCAAAGACTTCACTTCCAGCCCCATTTCATTTCGCAACTAATTCAATACTTTTCAAATGTAGTCACTGTTGTTTTGGAGGAAGCCATATTTCCAGCCAGGTCGCACGTACAGACATGGGGATAATAACCAGATTGTCTGTTTTAATGTTGCCAGTTGAGGGGTGAGTATTGGGTTGTGGCTTGAACTCCCCCAACACTGCTTGTAAATAATGTCATGGAATCTTTAACCAAAGAGAAAATGCTGGAAAATCTCAGCAGGTCTGGCAGCATCTGTAGGGAGAGAAAAGAGCCAACGTTTCGAGTCCAGATGACCCTTTGACAAAGCCTTTGAAATCTTTTATGACTTCCAGAGAGGACAAAAGTATTACAGCAACAAGAAAACTCCCATTAAAGATACTCTTTATGTGCATGTACATAAGGGGTTAATGTGTAATCAGCAGCACCACATGATCACTAGAGGGCCGTACCAACCGGTGTATAAAAGCATTGGGTTCCCCCCCCCCCCCCCCCCCCCCTTTTTTTTGGATGGACTGTGACCAGGACAGGAGGATCAGATTAGCTCAGATGGTTAGTGGAGTCAAGTGCAGTTACTGTAGTTAGATCTTGTTAACCTTATCACTGGTATCAATGTTAAGTAAAGAACTCACACAATTATTGTTATCGTTACTCAATAAACCTTTCGTTACTACTGGATGAGTTTGAGTCTTCTTCATCAAGACACAGAAGACCTAATCAGTAACCAAGGTTTGAGTAACACGTATTACACTCCGTAGTATATCAAGATAATACAGCAGTGTAATAAAAGATGGTACCAGGCGTGTTGGCTTTAAAAGAACTAGTTAGATTAGGTTAGACAAAAAGAGAAGAAAATTCAGACCGTATATTCGACTGTGGAAGACTTCGCAGCAGATGGATACTTAACGTAACTTAAGTAATAACTGGAAAATGTGTATCCAAAAGTTCCAAGTATATATGGCAGCTAATGATTTAAACAGAGTCTCTGAAAAAAGGAAAATGGCAATATTACTCGGGACAGCAGGACATGAAGCAATCGAGATCTATAACGGTATCTGGGTCGGTAGAAAGAAGGAAAATCGACCGTGGATATCTAAGGAAATAAGGGAGAGTATCAAATTGAAGGAAAAAGCATACAAAGTGGCAAAGATTGGTGGGAGACTAGAGGACTGGGAAATCTTTAGGGGACAACAGAAAGCTACTAAAAAAGCTATAAAGAAGAGTAAGATAGAGTATGAGAGTAAACTTGCTCAGAATATAAAAACAGACAGTAAAAGTTTTTATAAATATATAAAACAAAAAAGAGTGGCTAAGGTAAATATTGGTCCTTTAGAGGATGAGAAGGGAGTTTTAATAATGGGAGATGAGGAAATGGCCGAGGAACTGAACAGGTGTTTTGGGTCGGTCTTCACAGTGGAAGACACAAATAACATGGCAGTGACTGATAGAAATGAGGCTATGACAGGTGAGGACCTTGAGAGGATTGTTATCACTAAGGAGGTAGTGATGGGCAAGCTAATGGGGCTAAAGGTAGACAAGTCTCCTGGCCCTGATGGAATGCATCCCAGAGTGCTAAAAGAGATGGCTAGGGAAATTGCAGATGCACTAGTGATAATTTACCAAAATTAACTAGACTCTGGGGTGGTCCCGGTGGATTGGAAATTAGCAAACGTGACACCACTGTTTAAAAAAGGAGGTAAGCAGAGAGCAGGAAATTGTAGGCCAGTGAGCTTAACTTCGGTAGTAGGGAAGATGCTGGAATCTATCATCAAGGAAGAAATAGCGAGGGATCTGGATAGAAATTGTCCCATTGGGCAGACGCAGCATGGGTTCATAAAGGGCAGGTCGTGCCTAACTAATTTAGTGGAATTTTTTGAGGACATTACCAGTGCAGTAGATAACGGGGAGCCAATGGATGTGGTATATCTGGATTTCCAGAAAGCCTTTGACAAGGTGCCACACAAAAGGTTGCTGCATAAGATAATGCTGCATGGCATTAAGGGTAAAGTAGTAGCATGGATAGAGGATTGGTTAATTAATAGAAAGCAAAGAGTGGGGATTAATGGGTGTTTCTCTGATTGGCAATCAGTAGCTAGTGGTGTCCCTCAGGGATCCGTGTTGGGTCCACAATTGTTCACAATTTACATAGATGATTTGGAGTTGGGGGCCAAGGGCAATGTGTCCAAGTTTGCAGATTACACTAAGATGAGTGGTAAAGCGAAAAGTGCAGAGGATACTGGAAGTCTGCAGAGGGATTTGGATAGGTTCAGTGAATGGGCTAGGGTCTGGCAGATGGAATACAATGTTGACAAATGTGAGGTCATCCATTTTGGTAGGAATAACAGCAAACGGGATTATTATTTAAATGATAAAATATTAAAGCATGCTGCTGTGCAGAGAGACCTGGGTGTGCTAGTGCATGAGTCACAGAAAATTGGTTTACAGGTGCAACAGGTGATTAAGAAGGCAAATTGAATTTTGTCCTTCATTGCTAGAGGGGTGGAGTTTAAGACTAGGGAGGTTATGTTGCAATTGTATAAGGTGTTAGTGAGGCCACACCTGGAGTATTGTGTACGGTTTTGGTCTCCTTACTTGAGAAAGGACGTACTGGCACTGGAGGGTGTGCAGAGGAGATTCACTAGGTTAATCCCAGAGCTGAAGGGGTTGGATTACGAGGAGAAGTTGAGTAGACTGGGACTGTACTCGTTGGAATTTAGAAGGATGAGGGGGGATCTTATAGAAACATTTTAAATTATGAAGGGAATAGATAGGATAGATGCGGGCAGGTTGTTTCCACTGGCGGGTGACAGCAGAACTAGGAGACATAGCCTCAAAATAAGGGGGAGCAGATTTAGGACTGAGTTTAGGAGGAACTTCTTCACCCAAAGGGTTGTGAATCTATGGAATTCCTTGCCCAGTGAAGCAGTTGAGGCTCCTTCATTAGATGTTTTTAAGGTAAAGATAGATAGTTTTTTGAAGAATAAAGGGATTAAGGGTTATGATGTTCGGGCCGGAAAGTGGAGCTGAGTCCACAAAAGATCAGCCATGATCTAATTGAATGGCGGAGCAGGTTCGAGGGGCAAGATGGCCTACTCCTGCTCCTAGTTCTTATGTTCTTATGTTCTTATAACTCCTTTAATTTCTTGGAAGATGAAGACCAAACTAAATTTAAAGTGATTATTGCAAAATTTGAAGAACATTGTAACAGTCAGTCTGGTGAGATGCTGGAAAGATTTAACTTTTGTCATAGGTGCCAGGGAAACAGAGAGCCCATCACTGATTTAATTACAGACCTCAAGTTAATAGCACAAGGCTGTAATTATGCTGATTTCAGAGACACTATGATAATGGATCAATTAATTTCTGGACTATCTGATAAAAATTTGAGGGAAGAACTTTCACAAAATAAGTATCTAACTCTAAAAATCGCGATACAAAAGTGCCTTGGTTCTGAACAAAATCAATACTTTGAGTCTTTACAAAGAGTCAGTATCCAGAAAACGAAATCTGTAAAAATTGCGCAAATTCTCACCACGAGGCAGAGGCAGGGTTGAAATTGGAGCGGCAGCCATCTTGCGCGTGTGCAATCTGACCAGTCCGCACATGCGCACTTCCCTAAAAGACGCAAACCGGCAGAACAGTGTTTTGCACATGCGTGAGAAACAGTGCATGCGCAATTGGGAAAAGAGTGCATAGTAAAGGAAACTCAGCATGTGCAATCGAGTCCTACGCATGACGTTACGATCGTCATGACGTCAGATGATTGGACCATGCCCACTTAAAGGGGAAATGCCCGAAAATTGAAAAAAAGAGTTTTAAAGCTACAAAACACAATTTCTTTACCTCGAAATCCTGGCAGCACCCGGAAACAAGCAGTTTGCACCACTCAAAGTGAAGAGCACAGTGACAAATCCGAAACCAAAGAAGATGATTTGTTCATTGAACATGAACAGCACAATAATGAATGCGAAACAAAAAGAGATGATTTGTATATTGAAGAATACTACTCAGACATGGCTGAGTTCTTCGGATATGATGATTGTAGCATCAGCAACATGGTTGAAATGCTCAATACGAATCTACTCATGGTTGATGAATCCAATACCATGATGCAATGGCAGATCGTTGAAACATTGGATGACAGCAACCTGTCAATCAGCCAAGAAAAAAACGAAGCCACACAGAGTGCACAGAATGACTCCGTTGAGAGAGCACAGATCGACTCCAAAGAGAGAACACGGCACGACTCCACACAGAGAGTGATGAAAGACTCCACACAGAGAGCAACGCAAGCCTCCACAGAGAGCTCGTTGACAGACTCCAGAATGGAAGCAATTAAAGACTCCAGAGCGACAACCGTGCACAATCAAGACAATGAAGATCTATCCAACTTATCTGAGCAACCATCAGCAGACTATAAAAGTCCACCAAGCTCATGTGAACAACAAAAAGACTATGAAAGTCTACCCAGTTTATTTGAGCCACCAGAAGAAGACTATGAATGTCTACTCAGCTCATTTAACCAACAAGAAGACACTAAGTGTCTACCCACTCTATGTGAGGATAGTGAAAATGTGATCATGATCGAGATACAAGATGTGCACGATTACAACGAGACTGACAGATCTCAGCTCGTATGTACAGAAGCACTCAACAATCAAAGTGAAACTACTCTTGAGTCCAGTGAGACCACGTCAATTAAAACCTCATCAACTCTATACTACCCACAAGAAAATGAAATCTTGAAGATTTTGACTCAAGAAGAGGAGCACCAAGAAACCAAAGATGATTCAAGTGAACCAGAAATGACTCCAGAAGAGGAGCACCAAGGAATCAAAGAGGAATCACATCAACCACAAATGACTGATGTCACCAAGATCGATGCAACATCAGATTATTCTCACAATCCTCAAGAAGAAACGCTCAATGAAACATCAGATACCAAAAAGGACACTGACATAAATAATTTTGAGAATGACTCGAATTCTCCACACGGCACAGTCATTGAGTGCAACAAGAACAACAAAAGCCACAAGAAGCACAACAGAAACAAGAACAACAGTAGCAACAACTAAAACAAGAAGCACAACAACAAAAGCTACAAGCACAGCAACAAAAACTACAAGAACAACAGCAAAAACAACAACAAGAAGCATAAAAAAATGACAACAGCAACAACAAGCATGACAATAACAACAAGACCAACAACGAAGACAACAAAAACAGAAAAAACAAGCACGACAAAAACAACAACGGAAACAACAAAGACAGAAACGACAAAAACAACAATGAAACAATGACCTGTACAAAATGGCACAGCTCTGCACATGAAAGACAATGTAACAGTACAGTTCAAAACAATAACAAGAGTACAAACATAACATGGCATGACAACGAATCTCGCGAATTCATATCTGCCCCACAGCAAACAACCAAACCAGCTTTCAAGAAGGATGACACATAGAATCAATACCGCAAGCACAGGAAAAAGTCCAGGTCAGAAAACAAAGGTGACATACAGAATCAATGCCGCAAGCACAAAAAGTCCAGGTCAGGCAACAGTGCAACACAGAATCGCTACAACAAGCATAGAGAAAAAAAAAGTCTACAACAGACAACAAAGTGATTCGACCATTTGAACACCTCATGATGACTTGTTGATCACTTGAACACAAGAACACTGACGATGTTCACAAAGAAATAACAACATCAACATCACCACTTCAACAACAGAGGAAGAAAGCAACTTAACTGAACAAATCATAAAGTTTGGACTCACAATTTTTATTAATATTGGACTCATAAATATTAATTGGCTTTGTATAATCATCAATATCATCACAACTTGTACATAACATCATTTGTCTACTTGCTCCAGGCAAACAAGAAAAAAACCTAAGGGACTAAATGTATTAACATTTGACTGATTAACTCATTGATATTATGTAATGCATTTGCAAACTGCATCCATTATGTTTGTTCAATTTTCTTTACAAAATACAGAACATATGTAACACAAGAAAAACAAGGGGATGTAGTGATCTCTGTATGTGCATGTACATAAGGGATTAATATGTAATCAGTAGCACCACATGATCACTGGAGGGCTGGACCAACAGGGGTATCAAAGAAACCACATTGGGTCTCACTTCCTCTCTTTTGGATGAACTGTGACCAGGACAGGAGGATCAGATTCGTTCAGATGGTTAGTGGAGTCAAGTGCAGTTACTGTAGTTAGAACCTGTTAACCTTCTCACTAGTATCAATGTTAAAGTAAAGAACTCACACAATTATTGTTATGGTTACTCAATAAAACTTTTGTTACTATTGGACGAGTTTGAGTCTTCTTCATCGAGATTCAGAAGACCTCATCAGTAACCAAGGTTTGAGTAACACGCATTACACTCCATCGTATATCAAGATAATACAGGAGTGTAATAAAAGAGCATGTACACCAAGGAATCGAGAAATTCATTTTTCTATCTCCACAAGTGAAGTTCTCACACTGACATTGTGAGCACAAACTTTGGCTGCTCCATCAAATCTCCTCGAGTGGGAGCCATACGTCCTGGACCCACATCGGGAGGGCAGAGAATGAACTGAATGGATTATCCTTCACACTTCTATAATCCAACAGCTTTTCTTTCCAGAAACTCATTTTCCACCAGGTTAGATTTGAAAGCAAGGATGCCTGGAATTCAGAAGGGAACCAACACAGCTCCAGGCAGAATTTACAGTGAAAAAAAAACCAAGATGCATATGTTGATATTTTGTGCCGGAACAGCAAGAACATTATTAAATGGTGTGACCACACTCTGGGGTTTTGAGAACACTGTAAAAAATATACAAAGCTTCTGCTGCACCTTTTGTGATATTTCACGAGAATTGCACTCACCGCCCGCTCCTATATTGTAATTGACCTTCTCTTTAGATTTTTCGTTGTCTTTTTAAAAATCCTACAAACCACCTCCAGAAGTATAGCAATAACTCACCTGCTGTCTGTGCTTATGTATCTTCATTCTGTAGCATCATGTATTCATCATTTATGTTCTATGTTTTCGTGTGTGGAGCGATCTGTGTGGACCGTACGCAGAACAGGACACTTTTCACGGTACCTCAGAACACGTGAAAATAAATCTAAATGCTCCTGGCAGAGTGATCAAGGCTGCTTCATATTCCGTCCTTTGACTGATCACGAGCTGACATTCTTTAAGGAAGGTGAGTCAGGTTGCAGTTTATCTTCACCTGTTTCTCATCCCCAGGACGATGCATGTCCCTTCCGCTGCCTTGCCAATGAGACGTCAAAACTCATTGAGCTGAGGAGAAGGTGGCAACTGACAGGCAGCCTTGGGATTGAAACTCTCAACCTTCTGTGGGGAGGCCAGGACCTCAGTCACTAAGAGCCACTGATTCCTCTTCCTAAATGATAATAGCCATGCAGGTAAACAGACTAAAATTAGCTGTTAGGGTGGACTTATTAATTGAATAATCCTATGACACTACAGATTGCTTTATAAAGCATTAACAGTGTAGGTGGAATGCTTCCTGACCTTGTAATTGGATTTTTCATCCCAAATGTTAAAAAAAACCCTCTCTATTAATTAGTTTCTCTTCCCCCATGACATCTTTAAAGTCCTGAGCAGAACAAAAGAAGCAACCGGTAAAAATATCAGAACGTTTTCACCAAGGTCCATGAAATAAGGCCAGGAGAAATCTTCCGAATGCTAATTAAATCGGCCTGTGATGTTAAGACTTGTCAAGTATTTGCATTGCCATTCTTTCATTACATTCCAAGAGCTCTAAATCATAATCGCCGAAAAATAAACGTTTGTATTATATTCATGTAATTTGTACGGATAAAGGACATTGATTTTTCAATTTCATATCTCATTACCTGTACAGAAACCTGTAGGCGTGCACTGACAGCCAGCAATGCTGCTTTAAGTTTAAAAAAAATATATGTGGACAATTCTGACGAGACCAGAATTTGTTACCCGCCCGTCATTGCTGTGGTCTTGGAATGAAGTGAAGTCCAGCTCAGGCCGCGACAGCAGATTTCCTCCTGTAAGGAACATAAGTGAACCAGATGGATTTTTAGACAGTTTCATAGTCACTATTAGCGAGACTAGCTTTATATTCCAGATTTATTGTCAACTCAATTTTAAAAACCCCCACCTGTCATTTGAACCTGTACCCTCTGCGATTGGCCTGCGCCTCTGCTATTCGAGAGGGATCACCGCAATGTCACCACCTCTCCCACGTGTGTTGCGCGTTGAGATTTTGCGGCACATATGGGCAACTAGACACAAACTATTGCACCAGTGTGACGATTTTCAGTTTAAATTAAATATTATAGAAGTTGATAATCCAGTTAAATGGTTGGCGATGAAGTTAAATCAATTTCTATCTCTGTGGGGATTATCTATATTATGAAAATGCCACATGGGTATGATTTTGATGAAGATGTCCAACCACCCGGTTCACAAGTAATAATGAACCAACATGACAGAGCTATCTCAGGCCTTTCTTCCTGAGAATGGGTCTCAGCAGTTTCTCTGGGCAAAGGGACACTGGGGACAAGATTTTGCAGGCATGTATGGGGGGGGGGGAGGGGGGGGTGGGGGGGGGGGGGGGGGGGGGGGTCACACGGAAATGGAATTTGATCAAGTGGCTGCAGTATGGTAAAAGGCTTATCTCCAATCCACCGCTGACTATATTCAGTGAAATAAGAAATTACGCCACATGCTGATAGTTCAAAGTTGCCACAGAATAGGATCAGATAATTCCGACAGTGCAGAAGGAGGGCAATAGGCCCATTGAATCTGCACCGACCTTCTGAAAGAGCACTCTACCTCAGCCCTCTACCCCACCCTATCCCCATAACCCTACCTAATCGGCACGGTAGCACAAGTAGATAGCACTGTGGCTTCACAGCTCCAGGGTCCCAGGTTCAATTCCCGGCTTGGGTCACTGTCTGTGTGGAGTTTGCACGTTCTCCCCTGGATGTCTGCGTGGGTTTCCTCCGGGTGCTCCGGTTTCCTCCCAAAGTCCAAAGACGTGCAGGTTAGGTGGATTGGCCATGATAAATTGCCCTTAGTGACCAAAAAGGTTAGGAGGGGTTATTGGGTTACGGGGATAGGGTGGAAATGAGGGCTTAAGTGGGTCGGTGCAGACCCAATGGGCCGAATGGCCTCCTTCTACACTGTATATTCTATCCCTGGACACTAAGGGGCAATTTAACATAGCTAATTCAATTAACCTGCACATCTTTGGGCTATGGGAGGAAACTGGAGCACGCGGAGGAAACTCATGCAGACACGGGGAGAATGTGCAGACTCCGCACAGTCATTTAATCATAAAATTTACAGTGCAGATGGAGGCCATTCGGCCCATCGAGTCTGCACCGGCTCTTGTTATTAGAACTCCCCAGCACCTCTTTCAAATCGTGTCATGGGGTCTTTAACGTCTGGCAGGGAGCAGACAGATCCTTGGTTTCAAATCTGATCCAAAGAATGGCACTTTTGACAGTGCAGCACCTCCTTCATGAATGAAGTGTCAGCCTAGATCGTGTGTCTGGCTCCCTAGGGTGTGATGTGAGAGCCCAGCCTTCTGACCCAGATGCGAGACTGCTGCGAGAGTGCTGCGAGACTCCTGCGAGACTGCTGCGAGACTGCTGCAAGAGTGCTGCGAGACTGCTGCGAGACTGCTGCAAGAGTGCTGCGAGACTGCTGCAAGACTGCTGCAAGAGTGCTGCGAGACTGCTGCGAGACTGCTGCGAGACTGCTGCGAGACTCCTGCGAGAGTGCTGCAAGAGTGCTGCGAGACTGCTGCAAGAGTGCTGCGAGACTGCTGCGAGAGTGCTGCAAGAGTGCTGCGAGACTGCTGCAAGAGTGCTGTGAGACTGCTGAGAGACTGCTGCGAGACTGCTGCAATACTGCTGCAAGAGTGCTGTGAGACTGCTGCGAGACTGCTGCAAGACTGCTGCGAGACTGCTGCGAGACTGCTGCAAGAGTGCTGCGAGACTGCTGCGAGACTGTTGCAAGACTGCTGTGAGACTGCTGCAAGAGTGCTGTGAGACTGCTGCGAGACTGCTGCAAGACTGCTGCGAGACTGCTGCGAGAGTGCTGCGAGACTGCTGCAAGACTGCTGCGAGACTGCTGTGAGACTGCTGCAAGAGTGCTGTGAGACTGCTGCGAGACTGCTGCAAGACTGCTGCGAGACTGCTGCGAGAGTGCTGTGAGACTGCTGCAATACTGCTGCAAGAGTGCTGCGAGACTGCTGCGAGAGTGCTGCGAGACTGCTGCGAGACTGCTGCGAGAGTGCTGCGAGACTGCTGCAAGACTGCTGCGAGACTGCTGCAAGACTGCTGCGAGACTGCTGCGAGACTGCTGCAAGAGTGCTGCGAGACTGCTGCAAGAGTGCTGCGAGACGGCTGCAAGAGTGCTGCGAGAGTGCTGCGAGACTGCTGCGAGACTGCTGCAAGACTGCTGCAAGAGTGCTGCGAGACTGCTGCGAGACTGCTGCAAGACTGCTGCGAGACTGCTGCGAGACTGCTGCAAGGCTGCTGCAGCTGTGACACAACCGATTCTCTCAATCTAACAACACTGGTTTGGAATTTTAAAAATGAAACTTTTTAATGGGTAGTCTACCTTGGTGCATTTCTCCTGAGCAACCCACCTATTGTTGGGACAGAAGGGGAAACAGCTTTGATTTTTATCATTAGTACGGAGATTGTGGGTTAACTCGCCATCAGAATCTCCATGGAAACTGCACATTCATTTTGTTGAAAGTTTGACTCGGGTGTAAGCCTCATACCAATATGCTTTTGGAAAGTAGCACCTTTTTATACCCACCATAATGGAGACAAACCTTTAGCCTGTTTGAAAGCTCACGTTTTAAATTTAAGAATTTAAATCAAATCCTCTGCAAAAAGAGCATATACGATCTGGTGAGATTGCTTCACTGGGGTTTTACAAACACATATAAATGATCTGGACTTGAGAATTGAGTAAACAATATTGACATTTACTGATAATGTCAAATTGAGGGATGTGGTAAATTGTGATAAGGATATGAAAGGCAGCAGGGAGATATTGAAAAGGGTAGCGGAGGGGAGAGATATCGCTCAATGTATAAAATTATAAAGCCACACACTATGAAAAAAGAACATGGTAAAAGGGTGAGATGTATAAGAGGAGCAATGCAGAGAGTGTGCAGCCCGACATGTCATTAACAGTGACAGCACAGATAGATAAGGCTGTGAAAAGGCAGCAAATCCTTGGTTTTCTATCTGCAGGAGTCCATTGTTGAGCATGTTCAAAACGTTAGGTTGCAGTTTGAACACGGTGGACAGTTTGGGTAACATTGGAGCGACAACTTTTACTTATATGGAAGAAAAACAGAAAATGCTGGTCGGCTGGCATGTGTGGAGAAAGAAATAGAGGTGACGGCTATAGATCAGTCAGCTCAACATCTGTCAGAGGGAAACTGCTGGAATCTATCAATGAGGAGGTTATAATGGTGCACTTAGAAAATCTCAATGCGATCAGGCAAAGTCAACATGGTTTTGTGAAAGGAAGTCATGTTGCCTCATTGATTAGAGCCCTTTGAAGAAGCAACAAACAATGTGGACAAAGAGGGACCTGTCCCTGTGCCGTACTTTGATTTCCAGAAGGAATTTGACAAGGTGACACATTAAAGGTTACTATTGTCAGCATCCTGGACAAGATCCCAACTATTTTCAATTTGTAAAGCTGTGAGGAAATGTCACAGGAGTGAAACACTGACCAACTGGCATCTTTTACATTAGAACAAACTTTAATTTAATCACAGAATTAACCTCGTTAGCAGCAAAGAAATAGCTTTTCAGTTAACAGGTACAACACTTTTTGAAAAATTCATTTACAGGATGTGGGCATCGCTGGTTCGGCCAGCATTTATTCCCCAACCCGAGTTGCCCTTCAGAAGGTGGTGGTGAGCTGCAGTCCCTGAGGTGTTAGGGAGGGAGTTCCAGGATTTTGTCCCAGCGACAATGAAGGAATGGCAATATATTTCCATTACTTCTTAAGTAAAAGAGGAAACGTTAAGCTATTCCCAAAACAGGGCACTATATTCCAATTAAGCAAACCAAATATTTCAAATACCATTCATGAATAATGACGTGGAGATGCCGGTGTTGGACTGGGGTGGGCACAGTAAGAAATCTCACAACACCAAATTAAAGTCCAACAGGTTTGTTTCAAATCACTAGCTTTCAGAGCACTGCTCCTTCCTCAGGTGAATGAAGAGGTGGGTTCCAGAAACATATATATAGACAAAGCCAAAGATGCAAAACGATACTTTGAATGCAAGCATTTTCAGGTAATTAAGTCTTTACAGATCCAGAGAGAGGGGTAATCCCAGGTTAAAGAGGAGTGAATTGTCTCAAGCCAGGACAGTTGGTAGGATTTCGCAAGCCCAGGCCAGATGGTGGGGCTGAATGTAATGCGACATGAATCCAAGGTCCCGGTTGAGGCCGCACTCATGTGTGCGGAACTTGACTATAACTCATGAATAAAGTTAACCGCCAAGGTTTTACTTGCTTTTCTCTGTGCAGAATCTTTGAAGAGAGAAACTTTCAGGATAAAACTGAAACATTTGATTTGATTTGATTTGATTTGATTTATTGTCACATATACCGAAGTACAGTGAAAAGTATTTTTCTGCGGCCGAGGAACATACACAGTACGTATACAGTAGACAAAAGAATAATCAACAGGGCACATTGACAAACGGTACATCGACAAAACAGTGATTGGTTACAGTGCGGAACAAGGGACCAAACAAAGCAAATACTTGAGCAAGAGCAGCATAAGGCGTCGTGAATAGTGTTCTTACAGGGAACAGATCAGTCTGAGGGGGAGTCGTTGAGGATTCTTGTAGCTGTGGGGAAGAAGCTGTTCCTATGTCTGGATGTGTGAGTCTGCAGACTTCTGTACCTTCTGCCTGATGGAAGGGTCTGGAAGAAAGCAATGCCTGGGTGGGAGGGGTCTCTGATAATGCTGTCTGCTTTACTGAGGCAGCGGGAGGTGTAGACAGAATCAATGTGGGGGTGGCAAGATTGTGTGGTGCGTTGGGCTGAGTTCACCACTCTCTGCAGTTTCTTGTGATCTTGAACTGAGAAGTTGCCATACCAGGCTGTGATGCACCGGATAGGATGCTGTCTATGGCACATCTGTAGCTATGCTCTCTATGGCACCGGTTGCGGTGATAGGCAAACCGCAGTGGATCGACACCGTCTGGGAGGCTGGCAGTGATCCGTCTCATGACTAGCCGCTCGAAGCATTTCATGATAACAGACGTTAGGGCCACCGGTCGGTATCTCTGCTCATATTAGAGTTCTAGGACGGACTAACTCTTCAGACAGACCTGGCTTCTCCCATTAACTACATCATCTGTACCCAAAGCATAAGACATTCTTTTGTCTCTTCTTGTCCTTGACTTATTTAGCCAGGACGCACAATACACATAAATTATATACACTTCAGGACTCCTTCAAACGTATGCAATATTCCATTGGCTAGCTATCTGTAAACAAGGGAATGGTTCTCAAGGTCTGTTGGAATCTAAAAGTAGGAATGTTTTGCTGCAGTTGTACAGACTTTGGTTAAAACATGGCTGGAATTCCTCGGTCATTGCGATTCACTTTTCCAGTTGGTTTCTCATTGGTGTGGAGTGGCTGCAATGGGATATCCCATTGACAAGCGGCAGGAGTATAAAATCCCGATCCAGCTCACCACAGACCACCAAGAAACACACAGCTGGGGGACTGGACAATCCAAACCCCTTTTCTGGGGCTTCGCTCTCCTAATTTAAGAAAGGATCTAAGTGTGTTTGAAGCAGTTCACAGAACGTTCACTAGACTGAATAGTTTGGTTGTGGCTGAACAAAAAGGTTCAGCAAAACCTCCCTGTGTAAGGATCCATCCCCTGGATGATTCTCCACTCTGAGCCCCAATTGGTCCCCCCAGGCCAGGTGATCCTTAATCTACTGTGTTTCCCTGATCATTGATCTGTCCAATCCCTCATTGTGTGAAGCCCTAAATTCTCTCTTTAGATTCACTTCAAGTTTGATGTAATCTGCAAATTTAATAAATTTCCATTGGGCGTCCTGCTAATTCCCATTGAATAATAATAATAATAATAATCTTTATCATTGTCGCAAGTAGGCTTACAGAACACTATTAACACTGCAATGAAGTTACTGTGAAAAGCCCCTAGTTGCCACATTCCGGCGCCTGTTCGGGTACACAGAGGAAGAATTCACAATGTCCAAATTACCTAACAGCACGTCTTTCGAGACTTGTGGGAGGAAACTGGAGCACCCGGAGGAAACCCACGCAGACACGGGGGGAACGTGCAGACTTCCCACAGACAGTGACCCAAGCCGAGACTCGAACCCGGGACCCTGGTGCTGTGAAGCAATGGTGCTAACCACTGTGCTACCGTGCCACCCACTTTCGTTTCCCTTTCTTTTATTTTTCCCGTTATTATTTTGAACCATGGATGATTAATGGACATGTCACTTTAAGGCAAGAAACCTGGTTCTTTCGTTCAAGCAGGAAGATTCCGGAAGGCTGTGTTGGTTTAAACAGAAGCTGCAGACTGGCCGGCAGCAGAGAGATGGGGTTTGCGACTCGGTTTGATTGATTGGTTGGTGGCCAATGAATTGGCCAAAAAGGCTGTGCTCTACCCGGTAACAGGTGGCGACTGGATCAGATCCCACTGGGTTGCTTTTCAGTGTCCCAAAATTTGAGTTTTGGTTTCAGTTTTGTTTCTGGCAGCCCATGGAAAGAAAGATCCAGGTAACTCTCCCCAGAGAGATCCAGCTAACTCCCCAGAGAGATCCAGGTAACTCTCCCCAGAGAGATCCAGCTAACTCTCCCAGAGAGATCCAGCTAACTCTCCCCAGAGAGATCCACCTAACACTCCCCAGATAGATCCAGCTAACTCTCCCAGAGAGATCCAGCTAACTCTCCCCATAGAGATCCACCTAACGCTCCCCAGATAGATCCAGCTAACTCTCCCCAGAGAGATCCAGCTAACTCTCCCCAGGGAGATCCAGCTAACTCTCCCCAGAGAGTTCCAGCTAACTCTCTCCCAGAGAGATCCACCTAACTCTCCCAGCGAGATCCAGCTAACTCTCCCCAGAGAGATCCAGCTAACACTCCCCAGAGAGATCCAGCTAACTCTCCCCAGAGAGATCCAGCTAACTCTCACCAGAGAGATCCCGCTAACTCTCCCCAGAGAGATCCAGCTAACTCTCCCCAGAGAGATCCAGCTAACTCTCCCCAGAGAGATCCAGTTAACTCTCCCCAGACAGATCCAGCTAACTCTCCCCAGAGAGATCCAGTTAACTCTCCCAGAGAGATCCAGTTAACTCTCCCCAGAGAGATCCAGCTAACTCTCTCCCAGAGAGATCCAGCTAACTCTCCCCCAGAGAGATCCAGCTAACTCTCCCCCAGAGAGATCCAGCTAACTCTCCCAGAGAGATCCAGCTAACTTTCCCAGAGAGATCCAGCTAACTCTCCCCAGAGAGAGATCCAGCTAACTCTCCCCAGAGAGATCCAGCTAACTCTACCCAGAGAGATCCAGCTAACTCTCCCCAGAGAGAGATCCAGCTAACTCTCCCCAGAGAGAGATCCAGCTAACTCTCCCCAGAGAGATCCAGCTAACTCTACCCAGAGAGATCCAGCTAACTCTCCCCAGAGAGAGATCCAGCTAACTCTCCCCAGAGAGAGATCCAGCTAACTCTCCCCAGAGAGATCCAGCTAACTCTCCCCAGAGAGATCCAGCTAACTCTCCCCAGAGAGATCCAGCTAACTCTCTCCCAGAGAGATCCACCTAACTCTCCCAGAGAGATCCAGCTAACTCTCCCCAGAGAGATCCAGCTAACTCTCCCCAGAGAGATCCAGCTAACTCCCCCCAGAGGGATCCAGCTAACTCTCCCCAGAGAGATCCAGCTAACTCTCCCCAGAGAGATCCAGCTAACTCTCCCCAGAGAGATCCAGCTAACTCTCCCCAGAGAGATCCAGCTAACTCTCCCCAGAGAGATCCAGCTAACTCTCCCCAGAGAGATCCAGCTAACTCTCCCCAGAGAGATCCAGCTAACTCTCCCCAGAGAGATCCAGCAAACTCCCCCCCAGAGAGATCCAGCTAATTCCCCCCCCCCCCAGAGAGATCCAGCCAACTCAACACGGGGAGATCCAGCTAACTCTCCCCAGAGAGATCCAGCAAACCCCCCCCCAGAGAGATCCAGCTAATTCCCCCCCCCCCCCCCAGAGAGATCCAGCCAACTCAACACGGGGAGATCCAGCTAACTCTCCCCAGACAGATCCAGCTAACCCTCCCCAGACAGATCCAGCTAACCCTCCCCAGACAGATCCAGCTAACTTTCTCCAGAGAGATCTAGCTAACTCCCCCCAGATAGATCCAGCTAACTCTCACCAGAGAGATCCCGCTAACTCTCCCCAGAGAGATCCAGCTGACTCTCCCCAGAGATATCCAGCTAACTCTCCCCAGAGAGATCCAGTTAACTCTCCCCAGAGAGATCCAGCTAACTCTCCCCAGAGAGATCCAGTTAACTCTCCCAGAGAGATCCAGTTAACTCTCCCCAGAGAGATCCAGCTAACTCTCTCCCACAGAGATCCAGCTAACTCTCCCCAGAGAGATCCAGCTAACTCTCTCCCAGAGAGATCCACCTAACTCTCCCAGAGAGATCCAGCTAACTCTCCCCAGAGAGATCCAGCTAACTCTCCCCAGAGAGATCCAGCTAACTCCCCCCAGAGGGATCCAGCTAACTCTCCCCAGACAGATCCAGCTAACTCTCCCCAGAGAGATCCAGCTAACTCTCCCCAGAGAGATCCAGCTAACTCTCCCCAGAGAGATCCAGCTAACTCTCCCCAGAGAGATCCAGCTAACTCTCTCCCAGAGAGATCCACCTAACTCTCCCAGAGAGATCCAGCTAACTCTCCCCAGAGAGATCCAGCTAACTCTCCCCAGAGAGATCCAGCTAACTCCCCCCAGAGGGATCCAGCTAACTCTCCCCAGAGAGATCCAGCTAACTCTCCCCAGAGAGATCCAGCTAACTCTCCCCAGAGAGATCCAGCTAACTCTCCCCAGAGAGATCCAGCTAACTCTCCCCAGAGAGATCCAGCTAACTCTCCCCAGAGAGATCCAGCTAACTCTCCCCAGAGAGATCCAGCTAACTCTCCCCAGAGAGATCCAGCGAACTCTCCCCAGAGAGATCCAGCAAACTCCCCCCCAGAGAGATCCAGCTAATTCCCCCCAGAGAGATCCAGCCAACTCAACACGGGGAGATCCAGGTAAATCTCCCCAGAGAGATCCAGCTAACTCTCCCCAGAGAGATCCAGCTAACTCTCCCCAGACAGATCCAGCTAACTCTCTCCAGAGAGATCCAGCTAACTCCCCCCAGATAGATCGAGCTAACTCTCCCCAGATAGATCCAGCTAACTCTCCCCAGAGAGATCCAGCTAACTCTCCCCAGAGAGATCCAGCTAACTCTCCCCAGAGAGATCCAGCTAACTCTCTCTCCAGAAAGCTTCTGGGTACTGTTTTCCCCGAGGACAAAGCACGGACTAAAGTGCAGTTTGATGAGGAATAAGTTACCTCTCTGGAGAACGCTGTGAGTAATGCATTTCTAATCTACAGGGTAGCTGAATGAATGAATCTACAACGAAGATCATGACAGGTTGGAAACCAATCTTTAATTTGCAACCTTGCTGTGAAGTGTGTTAACGCGCAGCATCTGAAACAAATGCACTTTCTTCCCTCCACTTATTATTTTCACCCCTTTGCACCTCTCTGTGTTTGTCCGTGTTGTGTCTGTGCATAATGGGTGTGGGCAGGTTAAAGTAGGAATTCAGTATTAGCTTGTTGTTAACCAGTTGCATTTACTGCATATTTTCTGATATAAATATGTTCTTGTTATAAATAAACAGTAATTGTGTTTAAATTTACAAACCTGGTGACTGTAATTATTGGACAGCCAAGGGTCAAAAACTTTGGGTGTTTTATAAAAATTATTGGTTAATTCACTTGGCTGTGACTCCAGGACATGTGGGGCTGGAATTGACCATGCACTAGCCCAGGGTGGGTCACATTTGATTTTGTACTCAATACCTTTTTATATGAAGCCCAAGATCTATTGTGTTTTGCTAATTAATCTATCAATCTGTCCTGGCACTTTCAAAGATTGATGCATACGCATCACCTGGTCCTTCTCACATTTGCCTCTCTCTAATCCTTTGGCACCTTCCCTGTACCTAGAAGATTATGATGAGTCGTTCTGCCATTTCCAACCCATTTCCTGTGGCCACCATGGGGTGAAAACCATCAGGACGAAGACACTAATCCACTGGAAGCAAAGACAGCCTCCCCTTCCTATTAATTCTCACCCTCTACATTATCCCTACCACACTACTTTTTTGTTCTATTTATTTTCTGTCAGCATCCTGTTCCTGAGCAAACATTGACACAAAGTATTCATTAAGTCCTCTGGCCTTTATTGATTGATTGATATTTATTGTCACATGTACCAAAGTACAGTGAAAAGTATTTTTCTGCGGCCAAGGGAACATACACAGTATGTACATAGTAGACAAAAGAATAATCGATCGAGTACATTGACAAATTGTACATTGACAAATAGTGAAAGGTTACAGTGCAGACAAGGACCAAACAAGAGCAGCATAAAATGTCGTGAATAGTGTTCTTAAAGGGAACAGATCAGTCCGGGGGAGAGTCATCGAGGAGTCTGGTAGCTGTGGGGAAGAAGCTGTTCCTATGTCTGGATGTGCGGGCCTTCAGACTTCTGTACCTTCTGCCTGATGGAAGGGTCTGGAAGAAGGCAATGCCTGGGTGGGAGGGGTGGCTGATAATGCTGTCAGCCTTCCCGCTGCGGGAGGTGTAGACAAAATCAATGTGGGGGTGGCAAGCTTGTGTGATGCATTGGACTGAGTTCACCACACTCTGCAGTTTCTTGCGATCTTGGGCCGAGCAGTTGCCATACCAGGCTGTGATGCAGCCGGATAGGATGCTCTCTATGGCACAGTTGCCATACCAGGCTGTGGGGCAGGCGGATAGGATGCTCTCTATGGCACAGTTGCCATACCAGGCTGTGATGCAGCCGGATAGGATGCTCTCTATGGCACAGTTGCCATACCAGGCTGCGGGGCAGCCGGATAGGATGCTCTCTATGGCACAGTTGCCATACCAGGCTGTGATGCAGCCGGATAGGATGCTCTCTATGGCACAGTTGCCATACCAGGCTGTGGGGCAGCCGGATAGGATGCTCTCTATGGCACAGTTGCCATACCAGGCTGTGATGCAGCCGGATAGGATGCTCTCTATGGCACAGTTGCCATACCAGGCTGTGGGGCAGCCGGATAGGATGCTCTCTATGGCACAGTTGCCATACCAGGCTGTGGGGCAGCCGGATAGGTTGCTGTCTATGGCACAGTTGCCATACCAGGCTGTGGGGCAGCCGGATAGGATGCTCTCTATGGCACAGTTGCCATACCAGGCTGTGATGCAGCCGGATAGGTTGCTGTCTATGGCACAGTTGCCATACCAGGCTGTGGGGCAGCTGGATAGGATGCTCTCTATGGCACAGTTGCCATACCAGGCTGTGATGCAGCTGGATAGGATGCTCTCTATGGCACAGTTGCCATACCAGGCTGTGGGGCAGCCGGATAGGATGCTCTCTATGGCACAGTTGCCATACCAGGCTGTGGGGCAGCCGGATAGGATGCTCTCTATGGCACAGTTGCCATACCAGGCTGTGATCTAGCTGGATAGGATGCTCTCTATGGCACAGTTGCCATACCAGGCTGCGGGGCAGCCGGATAGGATGCTCTCTATCGCACATCTGTAGAAGTTTGTGAGAGTCGATGCAGACACGCCGAATGATATCACCCTCTTTGTCACATGAAGAAGGATGTGGGGGCCAGATGCAGAGGAGGCTCACCGTTCCAGAGATGAGGGGGTTCAGCTCCAAGGTCGGGTTGGAGAAGCTGGAGTTGCTGTTCCTTCAGCAAAGCAGATTGAGAGGAGATTCAACACATGGAACTGATTTTTGATTAGGTGCTGGGGATGGAAAGGCTGGAATCATTTAAGGAGTGGCTGGATGCCCTAATGGGAGAATTATTTGGTGTTTTGTGGTGACTGAACCAAGAAGGTATTAAACAGCAATCCCATGGCATCATTAATGACCCAATATACTGCCATTCACCAACCACAACATGTTGGTATCTAACGTAATATTATATTTCAATCAATTCATTAAGCGCGGATTTAAAAGTGGAATCACTGTTCCCGACATAAAATTACAATTTTATGTTTAAAACTCGCTTCTATAGAGGTGTTGAGTGATTCAGATGGCAATCAACAGAAGATAAGTGCTGGAAATGCTTTATTCTACAATACAGCACTAGATTAGTAATATTTGTAATTACAATCTCGAGGGAACTCAACCCAATGTGGGAACAATGCAATATTTTCTTCCTAATTGTGTTCGTTCTCCTTTATCTCTCCCTTCTGAAGGGTCTCATTGTTAAGCTTTGCCTGTTTCAAACAAATCTGGAGGCAATCAAACACGGTTGAGGTCGCTCGCTTTGAAGATGAATGCTGCTTCCTAACTCCTTCAAAGTTGTTTGCCGTCAGCAATCTGTAGCATCTCCTCAATCTAACTTGGCAAGATGAGTCCAACTTTATGTCAGTATGCAAGATTTATGCTGCTCACATTTCTTGCTTTGGTGATTCGGCTCTGAGGCTGTCACTGGGTGATTGAGAAGGTGTTGGTCTGGTCTGAGGAAAATATGCTTCGCGAATGTGGTTTCCGCAAGGACAAAGAATAGTACCAGGCAGCTTTGTTCTGATGGGGGAACAGACAGCAGCAGGTGGGAACTTTCAAGCAAATTCATCACTTGATGTCTTAAAGAGACATCAGAGTATCAAACCACCTTATTCTCCACATTGCTGACATTTTAGACACATTTACTGGGCAATGGAATTGACTAGGTGTGGTGGTATGATTTGCATAGCTGTCTGCCATTGGTACAGAACACCGGCTTACCATTGGCCCTGGTCGGTCATGTGCCTCTTGACCGATTGGTTGAGACCAGTCATGTGACGGCTCTCCGATTGGTCGAGAGGCTGAGTTAACCACGCCTCCATACCGAGGTATAATTTTTATTTTATTTATTTATTTTTTTTTTTTATAAATTTAGATTACCCAATTATTTTTTCCAATTAAGGGGCAATTTAGCGTGGCCAATCCACCTACTCTGCACATTTTTGGGTTTGTGGGGGTGAAACCCACGCAGACACGGGGAGAATGTGCAAACTCCACACGGACAGTGACCCAGAGCCGGGATCGAACCTGGGACCTCAGCGCCGTGAGGCGGTTGTGCTAACCACTAGGCCACCGTGCTGCCCATACCGAGGTATAAATAGTCAGAACGCCCGGCGGTCGTCCATTTTATTGTAGTCGATCGCAGGGCTAAGTTCTAGCTTATTAAAGCCTAACTTTTGTACAGCAACTCGTCTCTCGTGCAATTGAAGGCTCATCAATTTAATAAGCTAGATTTTTGAAGATGGAGCTCCGGATCAAGCCCGAATGCCTCCCCATCAGCCCGCAAACTCCAAACTCTGCAGAACTTTTTCAACATTGGCTGGCATGTCTCGACGGATACCTGGAGTCTGCAACCAGCCCCCCCACCATGGCACAGAAGCTTCACATCCTCCACTCCAGCGTGGGTATAGCAGCCTACGCGATAATCAAGGAGGAGAAAGATTACGATGCGGCCATGCTTAAGCTGAATGGACAATTCCTTAAACCAGTCAACAGAGTATTCGGCCGACATCTGCTGGCCACCAGACAACGGCTCCCCGATGAGTCATTAGACCAATTTTACCAGGCCCTCGCTGTCCTGGGGAGGAACTGCTCCTGCCTCCCAGTTTCAGCTACGGAGCACATGGAACTGCTGATCAGAGATGCTTACGTGGCTGGGATGCAATCCCCCGCTATCCGCCAGCGGATGCTGGAGAAAGACGACCTCAGCTTAACTGAGGCACGGACTCTCTCCACCTCCCTGGAGGTCGCTGATCTAAACGCCCGCGCCTATGTCCCCAGCCGCGCTGCAGCGCCCTGGGCCTCCTGGCACGCTTCCCCACCGCCATCCGCCGCTCCCAACCTCCCTCAGGCCTGCGCCGCGGGACGCCCCGACAAGTCCACGGGGCCCCGCTGCTACTTTTGCAGGTTCGCGAAACACCCTCGCCCGCGCTGCCCAGCCCGCTCCGCCCTCTGTAAGAGCTGCGGGAAGAAGGGCCACTTCTCCTCCGGCTGCCAGGCCAAAACGGTCGCTGCGGTTCCACGCAGCGACCAGGTATCCCCCCCTCCGGGCCCTTGCTGGCCCCTCCTGGACGCCGTACAACACTCTCCTCCCCCCGCCCCCGGGCCCCTGCACCCGGCCTGCGCGCCTCTCTCTCTCCTCCGGACCCTCCGGTCCCCTCCTGGACGTCGCGCAACTCTCTCCCCCCCCCCGCCCCCGGGCCCCTGCGCCCGGCCTGCACGCCTCTCTCTCTCCTCCGGGCCCTTCCCGGCCCCTCCAGCGCACCGTGCTACTCTCCACTCGCTGCCCCCGGGCCCCTGCGCCTGGCCTGCACGCCTCTCTGCCCCCGCTCACAGCCACTCCGGTCAGCTCGCCGGCACCGCTAACCCCGCCCCCAGCAACCACGAGGGCCCCACGGGCGTCGCCATCTTGGGGCCCCGACTCCACGTGCGAATCCTGGGCAGCACCTTCCGGGACTGGCACGCAAGGTTCTTCCAGCATCTACTCGGACGACGAATACGGATTTTCTACACGGCTCGCGGCCATTCAGCTCGACCAGCCACGTCCACGCACGCTCGCCAAAACGACAATACTGATCTACCTCAACGGCCACGAGACGGACTGCCTGCTGGACTCCGGGAGCACGGAAAGCTTCGTTCACCCTGACACGGTAAGACGCTGCGCGCTCCCTGTCCATCCGGTAAAACACAAAATCGGGTTAGCCTCAGGTTCGCACTCCGTCCGCGTCACCGGGTGCTGCATCGCGGACCTCACGGTCCAAGGGAAGGTTTTTAAAAATTATAAACGCCTTGTCCTCCCTGACCTTTGTGCACCGGCACTCCTAGGACTGGACTTCCAGTGCAACCTGCAGAGCTTGACCTTCCAATTCGGCGGCCCTATACCCCCCTCACTGTCTGCAACCTTGCGAACCTCAAAGTGGACCCCCCTCCCTGTTTGCTAATCTCAGCCCCGATTGCAAACCCGTCGCGACATGGAGCAGACGGTACAGCGCCCAGGACCGGACCTTCATCAGGTCCGAGGTCCAGAGGTTGCTGAAGGAAGGGGTTATCGAGGCCAGCAACAGTCCCTGGCGAGCCCAAGTGCTGGTGGTCCGGACTGGGGAGAAAAACCGGATGGTCATCGACTATAGCCAAACCATCAATCGGTTTACGCAACTGGACGCGTATCCTCTCCCCCGTATTTCCGCCATGGTAAACGATATCGCGAAATACAAGGTCTTCTCCACTGTGGACCTTAAGTCCGCTTACCACCAGCTCCCCCTCCGCGCGAGTGACCGCATGTACACCGCGTTTGAGGCAGATGGGCGCCTCTACCACTTCCTTAGGGTTCCATTTGGTGTCACAAATGGGGTCTCGGTCTTCCAACGGGAGATGGACCGAATGGTCGACAAGTACGGATTACAGGCTACCTTCCCGTATCTTGATAATGTCACCATCTGCGGCCACGATCAGCAGGACCATGACGCCAACCTCCAGAAATTCCTCCAAACCGCAAAACTCCTTAACCTCACATACAATAAGGATAAGTGCGTGTTTAGCACCGACCGCCTAGCCATCCTCGGCTACGTAGTGCGTAAAGGAGTGATAGGCCCCGACCCCGAACGCATGCGCCCCCTGATGGAACTCCCTCTCCCCAATACCCTCAAATCCCTCAAACGCTGCCTGGGCTTCTTCGCATACTACGCCCAATGGGTTCCCAACTACGCTGACAAGGCCCGTCCCCTCATTCAAACCACGACCTTCCCGCCGTCGACAGAGGCCTGCCAGGCCTTTAGCCGCATCAAAGCGGACATCGCAAAGGCCACGATGCGCGCCATCGACGTGTCCCTCCCCTTCCAGGTCGAGAGCGACGCATCAGAAGTAGCTCTGGCGGCCACCCTGAACCAAGCGGGCAGACCCGTGGCCTTCTTCTCCAGAACTCTCCAGGCTTCCGAACTCCGCCACCCCTCTGTGGAAAAGGAAGCCCAGGCCATAGTCGAAGCCGTGCGACATTGGAGGCACTATTTGGCCGGCAGGAGGTTTACCCTCCTCACAGACCAACGGTCAGTAGCCTTCATGTTTGATAATGCACAAAGGGGCAAGATGCAGAATGACAAGATCTTACGATGGCAGATCGAGTTGTCCATGTACAACTATGATATCTTGTATCGTCCTGGGAAGCTCAATGAGCCTTCCGATGCCCTGTCCCGCGGTACCTGCGCCAGCACGCAGATAGACCGCCTCCGCTCCCTCCACGCGGACCTCTGCCATCCAGGGGTGACCCGCCTACACCACTTCATTAAGGCCCGCAACCTGCCCTACTCCATCGAGGAAGTCAGGTCAGTAACCCGTGACTGCCACATCTGCGCCGAGCGCAAACCGCACTTCTACAGCCCCGAGCGCGCACACCTGAGCAAATCATCCTGCCCCTTCGAACGTCTCAGCATTGACTTCAAGGGGCCCCTTCCCTCTAACAACCGCAACATTTACTTCCTGGCAGTAATTGACAAATTCTCCCGCTTCCCCTTCGCCATTCCCTGCCCCGACATGACACATCGACCGTCATTAAGGCCCTCCTCTCCATCTTCTCCCTGTTCGGCTACCCCACGTACATACACAGCGATCGGGGGTCCTCATTTATGAGCGACGAGCTGCGTCAATTCCTGCTCAACGGGGGCATTGCCTCTAGCAGGATGACCAGCTATAACCCCCGGGGTAACGGACAGGTCGAGCGGGAGAATGGTACCATCTGGAAGACCATACTACTGGCCCTCCGGTCCAGAGATCTCCCTATTTCCCGATGGCAAGAGGTTATCCCCGATGCCCTACATTCTATCCGCTCACTCCTCTGTTCCGCAACAAATCAGACACCTCATGAATGTCTTCTTGTTTTCCCCAGGAAGTCGTCCTCCGGATCCCCTCTCCCGACGTGGCTGGCCGCCCCCGGACCCATCTTGCTCCGGAAGCATGTGCGGGTGCACAAGTCCGACCCGTTGGTGGAACAAGTCCAGTTACTCCACGCTAACCCGCAGTATGCGTATGTGGAGTACCCCGACGGTCGACAGGACACGGTCTCCCTCCGGGACCTGGCACCCGCCGGCGTGCGTCCTCCCCTCCCTTCACCACAGACCCCCCCCCTGTTTTTTCCCCCCAGCGCCCCACCCAGGCCACCCCTCCCCCATCCATGACGTCTCCACAGCCAGCTCGGGTGACGGAGACTATTCAAGGACCATCGTTCCCGGACTCCAAGACGTCAGCGGAACCACCACCATCAGCTGAACCGACGTCACCTCCTCCACCGCGGCGGTCTGCCAGGACGTCACGGGCCATGAAAAGACTGATCGAATCGATTTAAATTACAACAGCTCCATGGACTTTGTTGGGACTTTGTGTACTATTGCTAATTGTCTGGGCCAGTGGGAAGCCAAAAATGTAATAAAAGAAAAGAAGAGAAAATTTTTGTTCTCCCGGCTGCTACTCATACCACCAGTTCTCTCCACCCCCCCCCCCCCCCCCCCCCCCCCCCCCCCCCCCCCCCCCCCCCCCCGCCGGCTTATTTCTCCGCAAGGGGTGAATGTGGTGCTGTGATTTACATAGCTGTCTGCCATTGGTGCAGAACACCGGCTTACCATTGGCCCTGGTCGGTCATGTGCCTCTCGACCGATTGGTTGAGACCAGTCATGTGACGGCTCTCCGATTGGTCGAGAGGCTGAGTTAACCACGCCTCCATACCGAGGTATAAACAGTCAGAACGCCCGGCGGTCGTCCATTTTATTGTAGTCGATCGCAGGGCTAAGTTCTAGCTTATTAAAGCCTAACTTTTGTATAGCAACTCGTCTCTCGTGCAATTGAAGGCTCATCACTAGGCTAAAAAGACATTTGAATTATGTAAATTCTCTGCTTGCTTTCATTGTTTAAAGCTCTTTTCCAGCCTCCGGGTACTGTCAAGAACTTGAATAAAGTAAAGATTAAAGAATGGGATGCAACAAAGGTTTCAAAAGTTTGGGTGAAATAAAGTTTGAAGAATGGGATGGAAGATGAATTGATACGAATGTTGCTGTCTGAAGCTGTTTTGATATGTGAATGAGCTTAGCAGCAGGAAAACTGACTTCATTGAAATGGGAAATAAAATAAATATGGAATTTACCAGTTAAAGCGCAGGAGAGATTTGTTTACAGTGAAGCTAGGAGGATACAGTTCACAACTATGTGCTAAAATCCTGGGGCAGGATTCTCCGTTACCCAACGCCGAAATCGCCAACCGTGATTGGGCAGTGAATAGGTTCCAACGCTAAAATCGTTGCAGGAGCCGTTTGAAGCCAAATCGCAATTCTCAGTCACCTCCACAGCAGCGTCAATGTGGTCCAGAAGGCAGGAACAGCAGCAACCGTTTGCATATCATTGGCAGGCCCGACCCGGTATTCTCCGGGGCCTCCGCGATTTTCCGCTCCCGATGGTCCGAGTTCCCGATGGTGCGGTTCACTTGTGCTTTTAAAAATCGCGAAATCAGCATGGTGACTACTGAGGGAGGGAGCGGGAGTACGGAGAGTGGCCTCTAGCCCCAGCCCACCCATCAGCTGTGTGGGCCGCGCTACAGCACAACCAGTGCCATCTTGTTGGCTGGGATGAGTGTGTGTGGGGAGTGTAATGTGTGTGTGTGGCTGGGATGAGTGTGTCTGGGATGAGTGTGTGGGGAGTGTAATGTGTGTGTGCGGCTGGGATGAGTGTGTGTGGGGAGGGCAATGTGTGTGTGTGGCTGGGATGAGTGTGTGTGGGGAGTGTAATGTGTGTGGGGCTGGGATGAGTGTGTGCGGGGAGTGTAATGTGCGTGTGCGGCTGGGATGAGTGTGTGTGGGGAGTGTAATGTGTATGTGCGGCTGGGATGAGTGTGTGTGGGGAGTGTAATGTGCGTGTGCGGCTGGGATGAGTGTGTGTGGGGAGTGTAATGTGTATGTGCGGCTGGGATGAGTGTGTGTGGGGAGTGAAATGTAAATGTGCGGCTGGGATGAGTGTGTGTGGGGAGTGTAATGTGTGTGCGCGGCTGGGATGAGTGTGTGTGGGGAGTGTAATGTGTGTGTGCGGCTGGGATGGTGTGTGTGGGGAGTGTAATGTGTGTGTGCGGCTGGGATGAGTGTGTGAGGGGAGTGTAATGTGTGTGTGCGGCTGGGATGAGTGTGTGTGGGGAGTGTAATGTGTGTGCGGCTGGGATGAGTGTGTGTGGGGAGTGTAATGTGTGTGTGTGGCTGGGATGAGTGTGTGTGGGGAGTATAATGTGTGTGTGAGGCTGGGATGAGTGTATGTGGGGAGTGTAATGTGTGTGTGCGGCTGGGATGAGTGTGTGTGGGGAGTGTAATGTGTGTGGCTGGGATGAGTGTGTGTGGGGAGTGTAATGTGTGTGTGCGGCTGGGATGAGTGTGTGTGGGGAGTGTAATGTGTGTGTGAGGCTGGGATGAGTGTGTGTTGGGAGTGTAATGTGTGTGTGCGGCTGGGATGAGTGTGTGTGGGGAGTGTAATGTGTGTGTGCGGCTGGGAAGAGGGTCTGTGGGGAGTGTAATGTGTGTGTGCGGCTGGGATGAGTGTGTGTGGAGAGTGTAATGTGTCTGTGCGGCTGGGATGAGTGTGTGTGGGGAGTGTAATGTGTGTGTGTGTGGCTGGGATGAGTGTGTGTGGGGAGTGTAATGTGTGTGTATGGCTGGGATGAGTGTGTGTGGGGAGTGTAATGTGTGTGAGGCTGGGATGAGTGTGTGTGGGGAGTGTAATGTGTGTGTGAGGCTGGGATGATTGTGTGTGGGTAGTGTAATGTGTGTGTGTGGCTGGGATGAGTGTGTGTGGGGAGTGTAATGTGTGTGTGTGGATGGGATGAGTGTGTGTGGGGAGTGTAATGTGTGTGTGCGGCTGGGATGAGTGTGTGTGGGGAGTGTAATGTGTGTGTGCGGCTGGGATGAGTGTGTGCGTGGAGTGTAATGTGTGTGCGGCTGGGATGAGTGTGTGTGGGGAGTGTAATGTGTGTGTGTGGCTGGGATGAGTGTGTGTGGGAAGTATAATGTGTGTGTGCGGCTGGGATGAGTGTGTGTGGGGAGTGTAATGTGTGTGTGCGGCTGGGATGAGTGTGTGTGGGGAGTGTAATGTGTGTGGCTGGGATGAGTGTGTGTGGGGAGTGTAATGTGTGTGTGCGGCTGGGATGAGTGTGTGTGGGGAGTGTAATGTGTGTGTGAGGCTGGGATAAGTGTGTGTGGGGAGTGTAATGTGTGTGGGCGGCGGGGATGAGTGTGTGTGGGGAGTGTAATGTGTGTGTGCGGCTGGGATGAGTGTGTGTGGGGAGTGTAATGTGTGTGTGGGGCTGGGATGTGTGTGTGTGGGGAGTGTAATGTGTGTGTGCGGCTGGGATGAGTGTGTGTGGGGAGTGTAATGTGTGTGTGGGGCTGGGATGAGTGTGTGTGGGGAGTGTAAGGTGTGTGTGGGGCTGGGATGAGTGTGTGTGGGGAGTGTAATGTGTGTGTGCGGCTGGGATGAGTGTGTGTGGGGAGTGTAATGTGTGTGTGGGGCTGGGATGAATGTGTGTGGGGAGTGTAATGTGTGTGGGGCTGGGATGAGTGTGTGTGGGGAGTGTAATGTGTGTGCGCGGCTGGGATGAGTGTGTGTGGGGAGTGTAATGTGTTAGTGCAGCTGGGATGAGTTTGTGTGGGGAGTGTAATGTGTGTGTGCAGCTGGGATGAGTGTGTGTGGGGAGTGTAATGTGTATGTGCGGCTGGGATGAGTGTGTGTGGGGAGTGTAATGTGTATGTGCAGCTGGGATGAGTGTGTGTGGGGAGTGTAATGTGTGTGTGGGGCTGGTATGAGTGTGTGTGGGGAGTGTAATGTGTGTGTGCGGCTGGGATGAGTGTGTGTGGGGAGTGTAATGTGTGTGCGCGGCTGGGATGAGTGTGTGTGGGGAGTGTAATGTGTTAGTGCAGCTGGGATGAGTGTGTGTGGGGAGTGTAATGTGTATGTGCGGCTGGGATGAGTGTGTGTGGGGAGTGTAATGTGTATGTGCGGCTGGGATGAGTGTGTGTGGGGAGTGTAATGTGTGTGTGGGGCTGGGATGAGTGTGTGTGGGGAGTGTAATGTGTGTGTGCGGCTGGGATGAGTGTGTGTGGGGAGTGTAATGTGTGTGCGCGGCTGGGATGAGTGTGTGTGGGGAGTGTAATGTGTTAGTGCAGCTGGGATGAGTTTGTGTGGGGAGTGTAATGTGTGTGTGCAGCTGGGATGAGTGTGTGTGGGGAGTGTAATGTGTGTGTGGGGCTGGGTTGAGTGTGTATGGGGAGTGTAATGTGTGTGTGCGGCTGGGATGAGTGTGTGTGGGGAGTGTAATGTGTGTGTGCGGCTGGGATGAGTGCGTGTGGAGTGTAATGTGTGTGTGCGGCTGGGATGAGTGTGTGTGGGGAGTGTAATGTGTGTGCGCGGCTGGGATGAGTGTGTGTGGGGAGTGTAATGTGTGTATGCGGCTGGGATGAGTGTGTGTGGGGGTGTAATGTGTGTGTGCGGCTGGGATGAGTGTGTGTGGGGAGTGTAATGTGTGTGTGCGGCTGGGATGAGTGTGTGTGGGGAGTGTAATGTGTGCGGCTGGGATGAGTGTGTGTGGGGAGTATAATGTGTGTGCGGCTGGGATGAGTGTGTGTGGGGAGTGTAATGTGTGTGTGAGGCTGGGATGAGTGTGTGTGGGGAGTGTAATGTGTGTGTGGGGCTGGGATGAGTGTGTGTGGGGAGTGTAATGTGTGTGTGCGGCTGGGATGAGTGTGTGTGGGGAGTGTAATGTGTGTGTGGGGCTGGGATGAGTGTGTGTGGGGAGTGTAATGTGTGTGTGCGGCTGGGATGAGTGTGTGTGGGGAGTGTAATGTGTGTGTGGGGCTGGGATGAGTGTGTGTGGGGAGTGTAATGTGTGTGTGGGGCTGGGATGAGTGTGTGTGGGGAGTGTAATGTGTGTGTGCGGCTGGGATGAGTGTGTGTGGGGAGTGTAATGTGTGTGTGGGGCTGGGATGAGTGTGTGTGGGGAGTGTAATGTGTGTGTGCAGCTGGGATGAGTGTGTGTGGGGAGTGTAATGTGTATATGCGGCTGGGATGAGTGTGTGTGGGGAGTGTAATGTGTATGTGCGGCTGGGATGAGTGTGTGTGGGGAGTGTAATGTGTGTGTGCGGCTGGGATGAGTGTGTGTGGGGAGTGTAATGTGTGTGTGGGGCTGGGATGAGTGTGTGTGGGGAGTGTAATGTGTGTGTGGGGCTGGGATGAGTGTGTGTGGGGAGTGTAATGTGTGTGTGCGGCTGGGATGAGTGTGTGTGGGGAGTGTAATGTGTGTGTGCGGCTGGGATGAGTGTGTGTGGGGAGTGTAATGTGTGTGTGGGGCTGGGATGAGTGTGTGTGGGGAGTGTAATGTGTGTGTGCGGCTGGGATGAGTGTGTGTGGGGAGTGTAATGTGTGTGTGGGGCTGGGATGAGTGTGTGTGGGGAGTGTAATGTGTGTGTGGGGCTGGGATGAGTGTGTGTGGGGAGTGTAATGTGTGTGTGCGGCTGGGATGAGTTTGTGTGGGGAGTGTAATGTGTGTGCAGCTGGGATGAGTGTGTGTGGGGAGTGTAATGTGTATGTGCGGCTGGGATGAGTGTGTGTGGGGAGTGTAATGTGTATGTGCGGCTGGGATGAGTGTGTGTGGGGAGTGTAATGTGTCTGTGGGGCTGGGATGAGTGTGTGTGGGGAGTGTAATGTGTGTGTGGGGCTGGGATGAGTGTGTGTGGGGAGTGTAATGTGTGTGGGGCTGGGATGAGTGTGTGTGGGGAGTGTAATGTGTGTGTGGGGCTGGGATGAGTGTGTGTGGAGAGTGTAATGTGTGTGTGTGGCTGGGATGAGTGTGTGTGGGGAGTGTAATGTGTGTGTGGGGCTGGGATGAGTGTGTGTGGGGAGTGTAATGTGTGTGTGGGGCTGGGATGTGTGTGTGTGGGGAGTGTAATGTGTGTGTGCGGCTGGGATGAGTGTGTGTGGGGAGTGTAATGTGTGTGTGGGGCTGGGATGAGTGTGTGTGGGG